>NC_083472.1:25346468-25361468 GCF_030014155.1 Tachysurus vachellii
GTAGTCTGCTCCTCCACCCGTCATCTCCATCAGCACCTCCTGAATGGGTTTGTTGTGATCGTTCGGGTTCACGAACTCGGTGACACCGAACTTCTTGGCCACTTCACATTTCTCTGAGTTGATGTCGACGCCGATGATCCTGGAGGCTCCTGCAGATTTACAGCCCATCACAGTGGCCAGACCGATGGCTCCCAGTCCGAACACGGCACAGACGGTACCGCGCTCCACCTGCACAACCACAGGCTTGAGGAAATCAACTCACTTAACATATACAGTGTAGTGATGTTAGGTTTATTTACCATATCTGAAGTTCACAACGTTGCATTTTTTTAAGACATTCAGGAAGTGACATCATTCAGGCCACGCCCATATATATCTATATATATCTACTGTGTATGCGGATTAAGTGCAGACTAGCTGATTATTCTGCTGGTGTTTCTCAGGGCTGAGGTCCTGGACAGAGCTGATGGTCTCATGACCTCCAGTTCAATCAGAAATAACGTCATCCTGAGGGACACTGAGCACCGAGGGACTCACATTAAAAGCTCCATGTCATGCAGTGTAAAGTACAACAGTGAGAGTTCATACAGACAAGTTCAAAGCGACTCACTGTGACTCAGAGGTTAATCAACAAGTTAATCAGTAATTAAAGAACCGAAGATAAACACTTTCAAAATGGTCAAGTTAATCATTACAAAGGTGTTGTAACACACACACACACACACACACTACACACACACTACACACACACTACACACACACTACACAGACACACACTACACAAACACACACATAGACGCACTTTGGCCGCATTCAGAGCTGCTCCGTATCCCGTAGCAACCCCGCAGCCGAGGAGACAGACTTTATCCAGCACTGCGTCTTGGTGGATCTTAGCGACGTTGTATTCAGGAACGACGGTGTATTCACAGAAAGTGCTCACACCTGCAAACTGATAGATCTGCTGCCCTTTACAGGTGACACGACTCACACCATCAGCTTGAACACACTGCTGAAGCTTCTCCCTGAGAGAGAGAGAGAGAGAGAGAGAGAGAGAGAGAGAGAGAGAGAGAGAGAGAGAGAGAGAGAGAGAGAGAGAGAGAGAGAGAGAGAGAGAGAGAAAGAGAGAGAGAGAGAGAGAGAGAGAGAAAGAGAGAGAGAGAGAGAGAAAGAGAGAGAGAGAGAGAGAGAGAGAGAGAGAGAGAGAGAGAGAGAGAGAGAGAGAGAGAGAGAGAGAGAGAAAGAGAGAGAGAGAGAGAGAGAGAGAGAGAGAGAGAGAAAGAGAGAGAGAGAGAGAGAGAGAGAGAGAGAGAGAGAGAGAGAGAGAGAGAGAAAGAGAGAGAGAGAGAGAGAGAGAGAGAGAGAGAGAGAGAAAGAGAGAGAGAGAGAGAGAGAGAGAGAGAGAGAGAGAGAGAGAGAGAGACTCATATATGTCATTGCTGTTTAAACCTGTTAAAACTAAACTGACCCTGAGATCATTGAGGAGAAATATATCACACTCTCATCCCTGACATCAAACAGTAATTCTATTCTAGTTCTGATGAATGTAGATTTAGAGAAAAAACCTGCAGAGGAACCAGATTCAAAACATGTAAATATCATATAATATGGTAAGATGGAGTCAGCAAAGGTTTGAGCATTTAATCAAGTTTCAGTTGGATTAAAACAACAACAACAACAACAACAACAACAACAACAACAACATCCTCACCAGTTCTTTGCGCAGAGGTTCGTCTTTGGGTTTAAACAGAGCTGACACTCATCACAGTGAGGCAGGAGGACAGGGATCACCTTATCACCTGGAGAGAAGAAGAAGAAGAAGACTTGTGTATAACCTGATCCAGGTGAGTAGATCTGGCTCAGACAGCTAATTAATGCCCGGTGACTAATAATGAATAATTAATCTTATCGTGTGTCAGCACATTAACCAGAACTCTGTGTACTGTACGTCAGAGATCCTCCTCAGCTGGGGGTCTGGAAGCCTGGGTCACTTCCTAAAGATCATTCACTGCTTCCACATCATATAGGACACCTGAAGATTATCTTGAGACCAAACATCTGAGCAGAACAAGTGTAGACGTTTGTCATGGTCACAGAAAACACCCCCTGAGTAGGTCGTGCTGTCAGAACCCCCAAAACCAACTGGCCCACAGAGCACAGTGCTGTACAGCCAGGTACACCAGGGCCAGGCAGAAAGACCAGCTGAAGCTTTCAGTGAAGTACTAGATAAGACCTTTTGCATGTCTATGGGATGGCAAGAACACAGGACTGCCAGAGAACCATAAAGAACTGAGGGAGAACACATTGGAGTATCCTGCTCCTGCTCCTGCTCCTGCAACTACCACTTATAAATACCCTGAAATACAACCCAGGGCTCCAGGATTAGACTGTTAAGTTGTCTCAGAAACAGTTACAGGACAAAAGTGTGTGTGTGTGTGTGTGTGTGTGTGTGTGTGTGTGTGTGTGTGTGTGTGTGTTTAGAGTACCAGGCTGCACAGCGGTCACCCCGGGGCCGACACTCTCCACCACACCGCTGCCTTCATGACCCAGAATGAGAGGAAACGGCAGAGTCTTCACTCCTTTATCACAATTATACAGATACGTCAAGTCTGTGTGACACACACCGCTCGCTGCGATCTACAACACACACACACACACACACACACACACATACAGCTTTAATCAGATGATACGTCCAAAAGTCAAGGCTGTGACCCCGATTTCACAACAGAGCAGAAGGAACAAACTGTTGGTGCTGAGCAGAAATACGGACCTTAATTCTCACTTCATGGTCTTTAGGTGGAGCAACTTCAACTTCTTCTACAGAGACAGGCTTCCCAGGTTCCCAAGCGACAGCCGCTTTACACTTGATCACCTGAAATAACAGACACACACACACGCGCACACACACACACACGCGCACACACATGCACGCACGTACACACACACACACACACACACACACAAACACACACGCACGCACACACATACACACACACGCACACACGCACACACACGAACGCACACACACACATGCACACGCACGCACGCACAAACACACAGGGTGGCGCTGTTGAGTCTCTTTTAGTTTTATATGTAAACCACTTGGACATATAAGGAATAAAAACCCATAAACACTTCGGAGGAAGTTTCCTGTCTGATTCTGTAGATTTGTAATGTTTTATAGATGTTATGATGATATGGTAAACGTTCTGCTTGTCACATGAGATCTCCAACTTGGCAGATTGGAGCAGGAGCCAGTTTTCTCTTGCACAAGGTTCTTTGATTAACGTCTAAAGTCTAAAGTCTGTAAAAGCCACAGCCCTTAATTTACATACAACTATAGTAACTGTGATATGGTGAAGAGTTTAACCACCATCATCTCTGGGTCTGTAACTCACAAAAGAATTAAACACGTTAAATGTGGAACTTTCTCAGGTATGAACAGAGTGAACGTGACCTGGACCTTCAGACACTGGAGATAAGAGGACAGGAAAAGACTGAATCATTACATCACACAAAACCAACGTGAGGAACTGATTCCTCAAACATTATGCTGTGCTCTCAACACTGGAGGAGGATGATGATGATGATGATGATGATGATGATGATGATGATGATGGCTGCAGTGACATGTACATTAAAACACTCTGAGCACTCTCGTTCACGTCACATCGTCACGTATCGAATACGTATTTGATGTGAAAAGACTTTCTGAATATTATCTCGTCATTTAAATGATGTATTTATTTTATGATATCGATTTTATTTTATAAAAGCAGTAAACTACTCGAGGGAGTGTGTTAATGTGAGTTCATCACATGGGATTAAATCAGTATTACACACATCCTCAACTGATGTACTGCTTTAATTAACATCCACAGTGTTAATAGTCAATAGTGAGTTAAGTGGATTTTATATTAAGGTAATAATTTATATTTTAAGGCACATTAATCAGCAGTAATAAACAGTTCTTACCTTATTCTCAGTTCCCATAATGAAAATAAGCAGATCTTCAGTTGCAGGTCCTTAAAAAGCAACACACACACACACACACACACACACACACACACACACACACAATCCTTACTGCACATTCAGTATAAACTAAAAGTGTATCCCTTACTTGTAGTGGAGCAGGAGGTCGAGTTACAGAAACGTCCTACACACCATTACCTGTGCTGAAGCGTGTTGAAGTGTGTGTTCCTGTGTTCAGTATGTCACATGTATATGATCTTGAAACACTTTTAGAAGTCACAAACCCCACACTGCCCCCTGCAGCACGATCCTGACATCTGGACCTCTGAGAGACATCAGGAACCTGCTGGAGAACCGATTTTCATCAGCACACTACAGAACCCTGATTATCAAGTGATCAGGAATGTGGGTCAGATGGAGCAGGTGAACTGAACCTGGTTAACTAAACTCTGTTAACTAGAACTACACTTAACTTAAGACAGGTTTGGAATCTGATCTTATGGTGAACAATGTGGTGGCTTCATAAATATCATACAATGAAAAATAAACATTTTTCAGTCTACACACTTTTATACCTTACATTGTGGGTTGTTGTTCTCACACACACACACACACACACACACACAGACACAGACATAGACACACACACAGACACACTCACACACACACAAACACACACAGACATAGACACACACACAGACACTCACACACACACAAACACACACACACACACACACAGAAACACACACATACACAGACATAGACACACAGACACACTCACACACACAAACACACACACACACAGACATAGACACACACAGACACACACACAGACATAGAGACACACAGACACACACACAGACACACTCACACACAGACACACATGCACTCACACACAGACACACATTATACAGTTAAATATTTAAAGGTTTATAGATTTAAGGGTTAAACTGTGTAGATAACTCTGCAGTTTGATGTATCACTTGGTGTTAGGGGGCGGAGCTATAAATGATCAGTTGTGTTCAGTACATCTGAATTAACAAGGCTTCAAACTGCGTGAAGTCTGAAACAATAAAAGCTCCTGCATTCATGTGGAGAAATCTGTCACTGAATCATCCCCATCATCATCCTCATCATCATCCTCCTCATCATCATCATCATCAGGGTTTGTGTGTTTATTCTAACTCCAGACTGCAGGTTTAGTTTTTATTCCAGTGAAATGTATTTAATGCACACTGACAGTTTAAAGAGATCTTGCTTTGATTTTATCTGGAATTTGTCTAACAGGGAGGAGATGGAGGTGTTAATGTTCTTCTCTTCATAGCCTGAACACAGCAATCATTAATGAGGTAACTGAGTTCTGAGGAACTGGGAATAAGTGAGATTATGAAGAACTGAGAGCTGAAGGACAGGATGGGACTGTGAGCGTCTTTCAGGAAGTGCTGCTGGAGGAGACAGAGACTGAAGCCACGGTTCATAATGCCACATTAAAATGTGTGTGTGTGTGTGTGTGTGTGTGCGCATTGTGCTCCTGCCCCATCAG
This sequence comes from Tachysurus vachellii, assembly GCF_030014155.1. Classification (NCBI taxonomy): domain Eukaryota; kingdom Metazoa; phylum Chordata; class Actinopteri; order Siluriformes; family Bagridae; genus Tachysurus; species Tachysurus vachellii. The sequence goes on from NC_083472.1 coordinate 25,351,987, forward strand.
TCCCTCCAACCTTTTCATCTCCATCTTTTTATTGAACTCTTTTCTCTTTTTATGCATTAGAATCTTGTTAATGTGGTTAATAATGAGGTGGATTTTCTCTGCTGTCATGTTGATTTCTCCCCGTTAGTGATTTCAGGAACATCTGATTTGTGCAGGAAGGCTGTAGTGTCCTTGGTGTCGCCACTCAGATGACATCTTTATTCACAAAATCAGCATTAACACAAAGACACAGAAGCAGCAGCAGCTCTGATGCCTACTTCAGAGTGAACCTGTTGTCATGGTGACGGATGACGTCATCACAGGTAACGAGCTAAGATTCACATTTTTATCACCGTCCGGATGCTGAGAAAGAGAGAAAAGCAGTAAATAAAAGATCAAAGGGATGAAGTTCATAACACTATTATTGTTACACAACAGCTACGGAAACGCACGTCAACAAATAAATATTTACTGTGTGTGTAGAAGATAAATATCACAGTTCTATTGATGATACGATGGTCATGTGACCCACAGACCTTTTCCCTTTGGTCATCAGATCGAAGGCCTGGTTAATCTCCTCCAGAGGGAGTGTGTGTGTCACAAACTCATCCAGCATGATTCGCCCACTCATGTAGTCCTCCACCAGTTTGGGTACGCTACACACACTCTTCCATCCTGTTCAGAAAACACCACTCGTCTGTAACTGATAGATTTTACCCCAAGCTGTCCGATAATTGAGAGCTGCTACATTACAACCTGCTCATCTCTTACCACCAAAGTAGGTTCCTTTAAGAGTTCTTCCCATCAGGACGTCGATCGGTGCGAGCGACAGGCTGCCGGTTTCATTCCATCCCACAATCACACATGTTCCCCAACCGGCTCTGCAGCTCTCAAACACTGCCCTCTTGTGGACACAATACAAAACACACTTCATGGCATGGTTAGAGAAGCAAGAAAGACAAGATGATGATAGAGGAGGAAAGATGATAAATACCAGAATTACAAGAAGAAAAGACAAAGGATGGATGAGAACAAAAAGAAGTCGTCGTTGTTCCTGAAAACCTATGAAGCTGAATTCAGACCCACCATAAGTGTGACGTTCCCCACACACTCGAAGCTGTAGTCCGCTCCTCCACCCGTCATCTCCATCAGCACCTCCTGAATGGGTTTGTTGTGATCGTTCGGGTTCACGAACTCGGTGACACCGAACTTCTTGGCCATTTCACATTTCTCTGAGTTGATGTCGACGCCGATGATCCTGGAGGCTCCTGCAGATTTACAGCCCATCACAGCGGCCAGACCCACGGCTCCCAGTCCGAACACGGCACAGACGGTACCGCGCTCCACCTGCACAGACGACGAGCATCAACCACAGGGTTCAGGAAATAAAAATTCAAATCAATTCATTTAACTGCAGTGATGCTCTACTACACCAGCACACAGGCCACGCCCACTCATTATATTCTAACAAAACCTCATAGAAAGAAGGCAAGAGAAAGAAGAAGAAGAAGAAGAAGGAGGCAACTTTGAGGGACAGTGTGCTTCAGAGGGCAGGAGGGATTCAAATGAAAAGACTGAAGAAGAAAGAAAAGAGGAAGAAGTAGCAAGAGGATGAGGAGGAAAAATCATCATCAGGATTTTAAACTGTCTCACTGTTTATCAGCTAGAATCATTAAAAAGATCTCACTTTATATTACTGGTTTAACATCTAACACTACACACACTACACACCTACACACACAGACACACACTACACATACAATAAGCGCACACTACACACACACACTACAAACACTACAAGCGCACACTACACACACACAGACACACACTACAAACACTACACACAGACACACACTACACATACACACTACACACACAATAAGCGCACACACACTACAAACACTACACTACACACTACAAACACTACACACTACACATACACACACAATAAGCGCACACTACACACACACACACTACACTACACTACACACACACACTACACACACACTTTGGCCGCATTCAGCGCTGCTCCGTATCCCGTGGCAACACCACAGCCGAGGAGACAGACTTTATCCAGCGCTGCATCTCTGTGGATCTTAGCGACGTTGTATTCAGGAACGACGGTGTATTCACAGAAAGTGCTCACACCCAGAAACTGATAGATCTGCTGCCCTTTACAGGTGACACGACTCGTACCATCAGCTAGAACACACTGCTGAGTCTTCTTCCTGAGAGAGAGAGAGAGAGAGAAAGAGAGAGCACGAGCATCACTACTCAAAGCTGAGCATCAGAGATCTTACAAACTAATCTAGATTACAGTACAGATTACAGTACAGAACAGATTACAGTACAGATTACAGTACAGAACAGATTACAGTACAGATTACAGTACAGAACAGATTACAGTACAGTACAGATTACAGTACAGATTACAGTACAGAACAGATTACAGTACAGATTACAGTACAGAACAGATTACAGTACAGATTACAGTACAGAACAGATTACAGTACAGAACAGATTACAGTACAGATTACAGTACAGATTACAGTACAGAACAGATTACAGTACAGATTACAGAACAGTTTACAGTACAGATTACAGTACAGATTACAGTACAGTACAGATTACAGTACAGATTACAGTACAGAACAGATTACAGTACAGATTACAGTACAGAACAGATTACAGTACAGAACAGATTACAGTACAGTACAGATTACAGTACAGATTACAGTACAGATTACAGTACAGAACAGATTACAGTACAGATTACAGAACAGATTACAGTACAGATTACAGTACAGATTACAGTACAGATTACAGAACAGCAGTGAAGATGTGTAAAGTGTTAAACAGCGAGTTGATGATCAGGAAATTAAAATAATTAAATCTGTTCAGCAGTTTCTGTGAAAATGAAAAAAACAAACTAACCAGTTTTTAGAGCAGAGGTTTGTCTTTGGGCTCAGACAGAATTCACACTCAGAGCACTGAGGCAGGAAGAGAGGGATCACCGCATCACCTGGACAACAACAACAGGAGGAAGTCAGTGTACAGCGCAGCCTGAGTCACTAATTAATCCCTCTATTAATATAAAGAAACACGGTCAGGGCTTTACTACAGATGGGGTCATGTGGTACTGGTGTGGGAAATGAAGCTGGATGCCATGACACTCCTTGCTAACGCTAACTCTAGTTCAAATGCTAAATCATCTTATCTGTGTACAGTGGGCAGGAATAAAAGTTTGGGCTCAAGGAGTAAAAATAATAATAAAAAAACACAGATCTTATTCATCATGATGTAACTGTTAGAGAACCGATGAAGACACAAAAGTCACTGATCTCACCTTTAAATATAATAAAGGGAATATGGAACAGAATAAAACATACAGTATGGTGGAGAGAGTGTTACAGCTGCTCATCAGGGTCAGCAGGATTGTGTGTGTGTGTGTGTGTGTGTGTGTGTGTGTGTGTGTGTGTGTGTGTTTAGAGTACCAGGCTGCACAGCGGTCACCCCCGGGCCGACACTCTCCACCACACCGCTGCCTTCATGACCCAGAATGAGAGGAAACGGCAGAGTCTTCACTCCTTTATCACAATTATACAGATACGTCAAGTCTGTGTGACACACACCGCTCGCTGCGATCTACAACACACACACACACACACACACACACACACATACAGCTTTAATCAGATGATACGTCCAAAAGTCAAGGCTGTGACCCCGATTTCACAACAGAGCAGAAGGAACAAACTGTTGGTGCTGAGCAGAAATACGGACCTTAATTCTCACTTCATGGTCTTTAGGTGGAGCAACTTCAACTTCTTCTACAGAGACAGGCTTCCCAGGTTCCCAAGCGACAGCCGCTTTACACTTGATCACCTGAAATAAAAGTGTTTACTTTCATTTAACAATACCATCATAAACACATCATGTTCTATTTGTTTATGAAACTGTGTCAGAGTTCTGCATTCTGATTGGTCAGAACGTTTCAGCAGCAGTTACAGCTACTATAACGTAAGTGAGAACTTGTTTCATGATTAATCAGAATTATTTATGGGTCAAATTTGTGTCGTCATTTAACAAAATCATCAGTGGTAAATTTCTGCGGTGAGAGAAATCATGGGGCCGAGCTGTTAAGAGTTATCACACACACACACACACACACACACACACACACACACACACACACACACACACACACACACACACTTTGTTGTGTCTGTATTAGAGATCTGCAGGCAAACCTTATCTTACCTTATTCTCAGTTCCCATCATAAAAATAAAATCCTCCTAAAAAATGCCACACACACACACACACACACACACACACACACACACACACACACACACACACACACACACACACACACACACACACACACACACACACACACACAAAACCTGATTAATTTCAGCTGCACAGCCTTAAGAGTTACAAAGACATGTTACATGATATTACCTGCACTGAAAAGTGTGTGTGTGTGTGTGTGTGTGTGTGTGTGTGTGTGTGTGTGTGTGTGTGTTTAGAATCCTGCAGCTGCTGCACTTCTTCTGTGGTTCTGTGAGGCAGGAACTCCACAATGCCACCACCTTCAGAATAAAATCCCAAACTGCAGCTCTGACATTTGCTCCTTAATATAAATGTAAACTGATCACGTAAAAAAAGACAAAAAACAACAAACATTGCAAATGCATGTTTTTTCAATTATTTATTTGTTGTTTTTTGTTTGTTTGTTTGTTTTTCTTTCTTTCTTTCTTTTTTCTTTCTTGTAATCATTTATTTGTCATATAGTTATTTAATAAATAATTAAACCCTTTCAGAAGTCAAAGTTAAATTACAAATAAATGTCTTTCGATTTTTTAAGTTTATAAATGTTTATTTTATTTCTGTTTTTAATTAATATTAATTCTTTTAATAAAATAAATTCTTCTTCAGAAAAATAAACACAGGTCCTGACAGAATTTACCTATTTTTTATTCTTTATAAGAAAAATGTTATAATGTGATAAACAAATGAATGATTAAATAAATAAATAAATAAATAAATAAATAAATAAATAAACGCATACACACAGTATATAGATGGATAATTAATAAAGTAAAGGCTCCCCCTGGCGGACAATGTAGAAGAAGGTTAGAGACGAGTGAAATGTATTTGTTATGTATTTATGTGCCCATGATGTTCAGCTCTTTATTCAGCTTCACAGGATGAGGGTGATGCTGAAGGTGGAGTCTCAGGTTCCTCTCTGTCCACATGGATAAACTCAGTGTATGGCTTTGTGTGTGTGTGTGTGTGTGTGTGTGTGTGTGTGTGTGTGTGTGTGTGTGTGTGTGTGTGTGTGTGTGTGTGTGTGTGTGTGTGTTTTCTGACTGGTGTGATGTGGGGAATTGTGACGTACTGCTGGTTGATGGTGAACCTCATGGTCACCTTCCCCACAGTGATGGCTGTACATACACTGACCTGATCTTTCCTCACTAAGAGCTTTTCTTCTAAGTGCAGAAATTTGTTAACAGTGAAATCTTTTTGCTTTCTATATAATAAATATTGTTTGTATGTCAGATGGTAAGTGTGTGAGAATTGGTTTGGTCATTAACCCATATTCTGTTTTATTTGTGAACAGATTCAGAATGTCAGAAATGGATCTCCAGAACCTCATATGAACGATTCACTGATCAGAATTTCCATGAACTGAGCTGCTTTTCCTCCTGGATTCAGTTTCAGTGAATCGATTCAACCGATTCAGCTGTACATTAAACCGACATTATGAATGAATCGATTCAAACTGAACGCTGCTTCTCTTCGTCCATCCATCACTCTGTACGTGTTGTTTACAGGGTTGTGGTTCAGTGGCTGCTCTGTGGGGAAGTTTGGTCTTCATGGAGGTCAAATTAAGTGATTCAGTTAAAGGGGAAGAGCAAAAAATGATCATTTATATTTTAAATATTTAATAATATTGAGATTTGCTAACAGAGAACCACATTTTAATTAAGAATACATTCTCATCTTTGTTTTAGTTTCTACATTTTTTTTTATTCTTATTTTGTATTTTACATTTTTTTGGTGACACTATATGTATTTTATCATTTATTTCTATATGCAAATTTCTCTGTAGAGACTAAAGTGCATTTTAAATAAAAACGTTTCTCTGAAGCTCTTGTGGGTTCTTGTGGGTTCTTGTGGGTTCTTGTGGGTTCTTGTCGTGATGTTCTTCATTGTTTATCTTCTGAGTTTGCTTTAATGTCATGTTTTTACTGTCAGAGTCTTTTGTGTATGATAACATCTCAGATTAATGCTGACTGTGTGCTGAATTAAATTCCTTGTGTTCGTTTGGACATCATGTCTTCACGTTGTGTCACATTTCACTTCCTGTCCTGATTGTAGCCCGATTTTCGGATGAAGGTCCCGTTTGTCCAAACAGCTTTCCACCAGCAGGTGGCGCGTTAATGCCGATAATCCTTAAACTATTTAGGTTTCAGCGTCATGTTCAGTCTGGGGTGGTGTTTGGGTGGAGTTTAATACTGTATTAGACTTCAGCAGAGTTCGGCTTCATTGCCCTGCTGGTCGCTTTATGGAGGTTGCGGTGTTTATTATAAGGAGAGGAACCAGGAGAGGAACCAGGAGAGGAACCAGGAGAGGAACCAGAATTGTGACTGACTGGACTCTGTTTTCTGTAGATAAGGTAAAACACAGTGTTTAAGGTTATTATGTCTTACATATAAATGCAGTAAAATTGTTTCTTTTTCTTGTTGTTTTTTTTGTGCGTCACAAATTCAGATAAATTGTCCGATTTTGATGAGACAATAAATATTTATTTTTCCCCAGAATTTAATATTTTATTGTTAAAAACGTTCAGGACTTAAAGGGAGTTTATTAATTCACCGGAAATGAAACGACTGAAAGCCATGAGGAGATGAATTTAACACCTGCACATCCTGATGGAGAAACATCTGGTTCATCCGTCCTGGAGCATGCACACACTCCTCCATCTGACTTGCTTCTCCTTTTGGAGGTACATAAAATCCCGCTGGAGATCCTCCATGTCCAGGAGAGCTTTACTCCTCACCTTTGCCTGCCTGTTTTACCTCTTCTGCTTGGAGTTGTGGATCAGCCATGGGGATCATGACCAAAAACTGACCAAAAGCAGGAGACGGATGTTGGAAAGGATTCCCGGTTCTCCTTCTCCAGCACACTCCAATGTGGTCTACATCACACTCAAGTCCAAAAAACACAAACCCTCTATCCTCAGAGCAACGCTGCGCCCCAAATCACGCAGGAAGAAGGTGAGGAACAGGAAAAAACAAATCCAAGGTGCAGCTCAAATTCAGGTAGAAGAAACACTAAGACCTGGTGAATCTAGAGACCCCTGGAGGCAAACTCTCTATTCATTTTATAAACCAAATCAGCTCAGTGATGACCATGACACTGGAAGCTCCATCCGGATGTACAGCCAAAAATCTCCACCGTGGTTCAGCCAAGCCGATATAGAAACCATGCGATTCCTCTCCAAGTGCAAAATTGGCCGGGTGGAAGTTCTCGAACCGGAGAACGCTTCTCCTATGCTCCTGTTTAAGAGTGTGAGAGGCTTTAATCAGAGCTCAGCCCACTCAGGAGAGTGTGTTGGACGATGTGGAGTTATTAAGAGACCTGAGGATATAAGTGAAGTGTTTGCTTTTCACCTGGACCGAGTTTTAGGGCTCAACCGTAGTTTAGTGACCATCAGCAGGAGGTTCCACGCTCTGGGTACGTCACAGTTCATCTCTCTCACTACACAAGTGTACTCCTAATTTTCACGGTTGCAATCAGACTCGTTGTTTTACATAACGATGTTAAAAATTATTTCGATTTTATTATTTATATTACACATTTATAACTTTCATTGTTTTAACGGCTCAAAAGTTAAAGATGTTTTTTGAGGTCTTTAAGTTAATAAGAGATAATAAACACAAACTTACTGTTGTTACTGAGAAACACAAAGGTCATAGGTCATGCAGAAATAAACATCTCCTTACAAAATGTCAGCAGTTTCTCTATTAATGTAGTTATCGCTGTCCATGTCCCTGTGAATGAGTTGTTGCTATGGAAACAATCACTCTTCTATAACATGTTAGCTTACTGTGATGATAAACACATTAGCACACCATTTTGTTTCAGACGGTCAGCTGTGTCCCGTCACCCCGTACGACCCATCTGTCGTTGCGGTGCCCCAGTCCAGGTCAGGTTCTCTGAGGTGGAGCTCGTATCAGACGTGGTTACAGTACCGGTGCTGGCAGCGCGGCGTTCCCAAACCCGAGTGGAGCTGCAGCAGCCTCCATCATCACGAGTGGAGCAAAGTGACGCTGTTTGACTTCTTGCTGCAGGTTTGAACATTAACACCTGTGTTACTGTTTAAAGGGCGGAACTTCTACATGAGGGGTGGAGTCACTTCTGGAATTGATTGGACATTAAGTTGGTAATAAATCTGGTCATGCTGCAACATCTTCCAGCAATTATAGAACAATTAAAAATTTATCTGGATGAAGTATTTATAATTAAAACTAGGATATAAATTCTCTGTCATTTGTTACATTACATTTCCAGCATTTGGCAGACGCCCTTTATCCAGAGCGACTTACAGTATTTTATTTTTAAACAACTGAGCAATTGAGGGTTAAGGGCCTTGCTCAGGGGCCCAACAGTGGCAGCTTGGTGGACCTGGGATTGAACTCACAACCTTCCATTTGATGCCCAACACCTTAACCACTAGGCTACCACATGCTCTTGTTACAATGAGTAGAGTGTTAACTCGTATTTGGTTTGTCTCTATGTGGAACCCTGTTAGAACCTCAAAAGCAAGTGTTTTTATATCAGAAAGTGTTCCAAGCTAAGAACCCTCAATTATTCAGGGAACCCATAAAGAACCCATGTACAAGCATTTGTCTCAGAGTTTACCAACTAATCCTTCAAGGTTTTATACAGAACCCTAACACAGAGTGTTTACTGTGGAAAGGGATCCGAAGTTTGTAAGTTGTGAACCTTTAACTGTTGACTGAATACTTTTTACTAAGATCATAGCAAGTTTCACAATGTTTAGTTCTTTAGTTTTAACATAGAACTCAGAGTTTTCACCAAAAATGAGTTTTTAGTTCTTTTTAAAGCTGAGAGCCCTTAATGGTCCAGTCTAGCACTCTTAGAACCATTTTACTGAGAGTGTACCAAGTACCGGGGGGGTCACGGTGTCTTAGTGGTTAGCACATTCGCCTCACACCTCCAGGGTTGGGGGTTCGATTCCCACCTCCACCTTGTGTGTGTGGAGTTTGCATGTTCTCTCCGTGCCTCGGGGGTTTCCTCCGGGTACTCAGGTTTCCTCCCCCGGTCCAAAGACATGCATGGTAGGTTGATTGGCATCTCTGGAAAATTGTCCGTAGTGTGTGATTGTGTGAGTGAATGAGAGTGTGTGTGTGTGCCCTGTGATGGGTTGGCACTCTGTCCAGGGTGTATCCTGCCTTGATGCCCGATG
>NC_083472.1:25368968-25381468 GCF_030014155.1 Tachysurus vachellii
CTGGTGTTGGTGCTCAGGGAGACTTGTTCCAGTGTTTTGCAGGCTGTCAGTACACTGGAGTACAGACACTTGGTAAAGAACTGTTCATGTACTTCGGAGTCCGAGCTTTAAGGTAACTCTGAAATCCTACATCATCAAAATAAAGATTTAAAGTTAATCTAATAATTAATAAAGTTCCCAGTGAGAACATTCTGATTTCAGATCTCAGCCATGCTGTGGGTTTAATGTCCTATTTTTTTGATGAATGAGAATATTTAATATTTCTAATGAAGGGATGTTGGTATTTAATCAGTTGTCACATCAAACTCCTGGTGTGTTTGTGTGTTAGGCTGCACTTTGGGATGGACGGCTCGATGCGTATAAACACAGAGAGTAAAGACAGCAGAGGAAATCCGTCGACTCTCATCATCTCCCTCACTGATGACACGCTGAACTTCTACAACACCACCGCTGAAATCCGGTACCAGTGTCTCCTGTTAACACACACACATGTTCACTGAATGAATAACAGCCTCAGCTCTTCACGTGTGTGTGTGTGTGTGTGTGTGTGTGTAGACTCTCAGAGGACTGCAGAGAGAAGGTGCGTCTCATGGAGAGTCTGGACGTCTGTTCTCCGAGCTTCAGTGTGTGTGCTGCGGTGAAGGGAGTGTGTAGAGAGACAGGACGCAGTGTGTGTGACGTCCTGCTGGATCAGGCGCTTCTACCTGGAGTTGGAAACATCATTAAGAACGAAGCTCTGTTTCTCACTGCTCTTAATCCTGCAGTCAAGGTTAGAAATTAATAATAATAATAATAATAATAACAATAATATAACTTATTTTTTATAGCATTGTTAATAATATTATTATTATTATTATTATTATCTTCAGTGTCATTATTAAAATACTTTATTATAGATATAAAATTATTTTATTAGACCGCTGCTATCAATAGAAATAACAATGAAACCCATATTAAGGTTGTTAATGATGTTAGTATTAGTTGTGTGTGTGTGTGTGTGTGTGTTGTGACCGTGTACAGTGTATATCTCTATTATATATAGAGTTTTTAACAGTGGACATTTAACACAAATGATGCTGTAATCTTGTGTTCAGGTGAAGCAGCTGAGGTCTGAACTCGTCCAGCATCTGGTGAAGATGACGCGAGATTTCACGCTGCTCTTCTATCAGGTTTTGTCATTTCCTTCATGATTACACACTCATGCTGTCGTGTATAAGATTTATTACATCGTGATATCTGAATATTTTCACACTGCAGCGGCGTCTGAATTAAACACAACAGATTAGTTACATCATCGATGCTGTAAATCGTATGACTCGTCGTCTAACATCACATCGTTAAACTGTGTGTATCTGTGTCAGTGTCGTAAAGGCGGCTCGGCGCTCTATAAGCACTGTAAGGTGTATAAGCGCTCCAGCTGTGGTCAGTGCAGTGGTGTGGTCACTGTGTGTCGATTAGGGAACGATAACAGGATGACGTACTTCTGCTCACGCTGTCAGACTGAAGATCCGACTGAAATCGACATCAGGTGAGATGTTCTGTGTTAATGAGGGTTTCCTGCTCCTTAGTAAGGCTTTAAATTATATAAGCTCTCACGCACACACACTCACGCACGCATGCACACACACACTCACGCACGCATGCACACACACACGCACGCATGCACACACTCACATGCACACACACACTCACACACGCACGCATGCACACACACACACTCACGCACGCATGCACACACACTCACGCACACATGCACACACTCACGCACGCATGCACACACACATGCACACACACTCACGCACGCACGCACACACTCACATGCACACACACACTCACACACGCACGCATGCACACACACACACTCACGCACGCATGCACACACACATGCACACACTCACGCACGCATGCACACACACATGCACACACACTCACGCACACATGCACACACTCACGCACGCATGCACACACACATGCACACACTCACGCACGCATGCACACACACACACGCATGCACACACACACACGCACGCACACACACACACGCACGCACACACACACACAATGCTCACTTGATGCTCTGTTGTGTAACAGTAAACTCTCCAGGCCAAACACCTTACTCAGATGGACGAGTCAGAAATTCGTGCAGGACGTCGAGCACGTCGCCACAAAAGAGGAGGAAGAGTGGTCATGTGACCTCTGTACTCTGATTAACAGACCAGTCGTCAAGTTCTGTGAAGCGTGTATGAATCCTCGACAGCAGCAGGGTGAGTTGCAGAACAGATCAGACAGAAAAGCCAGACATTTCCCCCTGATGCTGAGACGTAGCCAATCAGATCTCAGTTCCCGCCCTTAATGCTAATACCAATCAGGGCCACTTCTAGAAGTCTCTACTTTCTACTTATTTCCAAATCTCAATTCAATAATAAATTAACATGACGTTCCACAGTAATGAGACTAGTAACACTCGACGTTTCGTCCCCTCATACAGACGCAGTGAAGGATCCTCCCTTCGTTAGTGCACTTATCCGCTTCCCACACAACACTTTCTCCAAACCACAGCAGGAGGTGAAGCTCCACTGCAGAGCTGCGTTCGGGAACACCACCCTCGTCCTGTCCGACCTCGGCTCCGGTCCCGCGACACCTCCGAGTGACTCCTGCGCTGCTGGGATTGGGACACGACCCACAGGACCTCACAGTTCCAAACGAGCCTCGCTTTCATGTCCCATGATTCCCAGCAAGAGGAGGAAGACGGAGAGCGGAGAGCCGAGACCTCAGACGGGAGCAGAGCGTTCAAGGTGAAGCTGTGTTTAAATCACCTGTATTGTGCACAACTCCCTCCATCTCCCCGCTTCAAAACACTGATTTTATCTCATTCCAGCACGACATCACTACCCACAATCCCTTGCTGCACCACACACTGCCGCCCCGCCATCCTTAGGGTGGTCACTAAGGAGGGAGATAATAAAGGCAGGCACTTCTACACCTGCCCCCTTCCCCGAGGCTCCCAGTGTAACTTCTTTGAGGTGAGCTAATAATAATAAATAAATAAATAAATAGTGCTGTTTAAACATCAGCCCCAGATGTTTATTATTAATATTATTATTATTTCTGTCCTGTTTCGTGGCAGTGGGCGGATCTGCACTTCCCCACGTGTCATCACGGTAAACGCTCCCTGATGAGAACCGTCCTCAAACTGGGGCCCAATAACGGGCGGCGATTTTACGTTTGTCCGCTGAAACAGGGGAAACAGTGCGAGTTCTTCCAGTGGGCGGAGCAAAGCTCATGAACCAATCAGCTGATGGCACGTCATCACACACAGTTACATCCAGCACTGTGGGATATTTTATTCTAAACATTTCCTTTAATATATAAACATGTTATTTATGTCGTTGATTTTCTTCGTCTCTAATTCATTAAAAATGTAAATAAAGTGTGTAGAATTCTTCTGACTAATAAAAGGTTCTTTAGGAATGTAAGTTAGATTTAAACACAAGAATTCTTAACAGTTTCTGAAAGTTTTCACATTTCCTTATTACATATAACCCACTTTTATTTATGAAATAGATTTTTATTTCGGGTAAAAAAAAGGAGTAAATTCTGTAAATCACTATTATAAAGTTTATTTAAATTTGTTGGCAAAAAATCTTGATTTCTTTTTTCAAATGTAAATAATTACATACATTAAATACATTCAGTGTTACAGAGGAGTGGTGTGTGTGTGCTTGCGTGCGCGTGTGTGTGTGTGTGTGTGTTACACACAGTCGACTTTGTACAGTTGCGGTTTGTTGCTCTGGGGATTAAAGACTGTGAAGGGAAACTGCAGGAAGCCTGAGATTTTATTACACGCTGCACCTTTAAAAGAACAAACAACAACAACAACAATAAAACACTGGAATAAACAAACACGTCATTACAAAGTGTTTGAAATAAACTATATTATTTCAATTAAAATACTTTATACTTCTTTTTATTGTAATTATTGTTTTATTTACAATTATTTAGAATATTTTAATTATAAAACCTTTTAAAACCTGTTCAACTAAAAACCCTTAAAATCTATTTCAACTATTTTACATCTTTAGATTTTGGAAGAAACTTTTTTCTTTATTTTTCCAAAAATACTAAAATATTTGATTCATTTTAGACTTTTTTTTTATTGCATAGCTTAAAAAGATCTGAAACAAATCTAATGGTTTCTGAAGAAGTTTATAATGAAGTTTAAATGAAGACGTTAAACAGATAAATAGTTGTGATTAAAACGTCGGCTCTGATTTATTACCTTTGTTTCTCTAAATGAGGAAAACCACAGAACTTTAGATGTAACACCACATAAAGAGTCTCACCGAATCCGCCTGTACTGTTGGCACAGATGATCGCCCCAAAGACTTCTGGGTAATGCTTTTTGATCCTGTAGATGGCGCTATTGCAGGCGGCGGTGGGCGTGGCTCCTGACCTCATCAACTCCACCGCTAAAAAACTGTCAATCAAACTGTGATTAATAATCCCACGTATTTAATAATCATACACACGGTCCGTATTTATTATAAATATAACATCAAATGTTGGAAATATTTTTTCAATGTGCAAGTAATCAACTCATATTTTATTTATTTGTGTTTGTTTTTTTATTATTTATATCCAAGTTATTTATAAGTTATTAGTTATAAACACATTCGACTGACCTACAGGTAAATATTCAGTATGATATGAAACATCAGGAAGTGAGCAGTGCATTGTGGGTAGGTTCTGTTCCTAAAGTCAACACAGAGGTTATAAACACACACCACAGCGTAAAGTTACCTTGGTAGGAAACGCATCATGATGTCACCGTCCCCTGTGGCTGCAGCGCCCCCTACTGAGCTGTCTGCGTACGCCCCGGCGCCTGCGATCGGCGAATCACCGACACGGCTGGACAAACACGTGTTAAAATAACATCATCATTATTCTTCCATTTAATGTCCAAAATCTTACAAATAAATGATTTATGAAATATTTCAGATGAATGAACATCACAAATAGTTAAAGAAGCTATAATATATATATAATATAATAATAATGTCCTTTCTCTCGCTCACCCTGGAACTTTATGAGACGCTCCGTTGGTAGATGTTGCAGCAACCACCTGACCGCTCTGTCCAATCACAATCATTCCTGATCAACAGAAATATTCAGTGATTCATCACTACAGCAGTAATTACAGATCTCATGAGACGCCCTGAGGTTGGTTATTTGATGTCTGTGTGTGTGTGAGAGAGTGACAGTGTGTGCTTGTGTGTGAGTGCGAGTGCAAGTGTGTGTGAGTGCAAGTGTGCGAGAGTGTGTGAGAGTGAGTGCATACGTGTGTACATGCGCGTGTACGTGTGTGTTCTGTGTTCAGTACATCACACTGAACACAGTAACATGGTTACCGATGGTATCGTGGGAGCTGAGGGTAACTAATCCACGCTTCTGCCTCGGCTTCGCTTCAGCTCGGGGTTTATACGGCCCACACGACACGGCAGGATCCGGAAAAACACTCTGGAAATGTAGAAATCTAATGTGATCTAACCATAAACTAGATGTTTATCACATTAACACATTATCACGTCAACGCGTCAACGCATGAACACATTATCACATTATCACATTAACACATTATCACATTAACACACCTCTTATAACAGTGTTTCATGTAAAATTCTAATGCAGGATTAATGATTTCCTCTCTTCTCTCTCGGTGCTTTAATTAAAACATTTCAGTCCGTTCTCATCTCGTCTTCTCACTTCAGTTTGTGTTCATGTTTTAATCTTTGGAAAGTTATTTTTAATTATATTCTATATAAGTTTCTATATATTTATTTCCTACATTCTTCTTTCAAAAGTTCATTAAATAAATTGAGCCTGTTAATAAACAGAGTAACAGATTTACTTGTCTCTTAAATAATTCTACTTAAATAAACAGATTTAAATAAATGTAGTAAATTAAACAATAAAGAACAATCGTATGATAAAGGAGTTTATGTTAATGTTAATGTCTGATTCACGTTAATGTCTGATTCATTCGTAAGGAGTCACTCGACTCACCCTCCTGTAGTTGGGTTGGCATTTCTGATTCAGCCACTCGGAGAAAGTTTGCATGGACTCGTTAGTGGACAGACTTTCAGATCTGAAGCCCATGTCCTGAGCGAACACTGATGCTAAAGGACAAAAGAGGAGGAATAAACAGATTGGATGTTTTACTCAGGACAGGAAATGCGATTCACACAAAAACACAACCTAAATTCCAGAAATCTTATAATAACTTCAAGAGAAAAAAACAGAAGATTGTTCAACACACAATGACACACAGTGAAGGAGGCAACTGTTTCAGCTCCACAACGACTCCTGGTCCTGATCTTCTGAGCCCTGTTTGTTCTCCTTTGTCTAAATATAGCTGAAAATGTTCCAGGAAATCTTACTCAAGCTTCTAATTATGAATGTCATTATGAATGTTAAGTTACACTACTAGGCCCTACCCCTCCTCGAACCGCCACCTTATTGTGGTGGAGGGGTTTGCGTGCCTGAATGATCCTAGGAGCTATGTTGTCTGGGGCTTTCTGCCCCTGGTAGGGTCTCCCAAGGCAAACAGGTCCTGGGTGACAGGCCAGACCAAGAGCGGTTCAAATACCCCTTATGAGTAGTTTAATAACAAGGTCCGTGACGTCGCCCGGTATGGCGCAACCGGGGCCCCACTCTGGAGCCAGGCCCGGGGTTGGGGCTCGCATGCGAGCGCCTGGTGGCCGGGTCTTACCCCACGGGGCCCGGCCGGGCTCAGCCCGAAGGAGCGACGTGGGGCCGATCTCCTGTGGGCCCACCACCTGCAGGAGGGACCGTAAGGGGCTGGTGCAATGTGGATTGGGTGGCAGTCGAAGGCGGGTGCCTCGGCGACCCAATCCCCGGACACGGAATCTGGCTCTAGGGACATGGAATGTCACCTCGCTGGAGGGAAAGGAGCCTGAGCTGGTGCGGGAGGTTGAGAGATACCGACTAGAGATAGTTGGGCTCGCCTCCACGCACAGCTTGGGCTCTGGAACCCAACTCCTTGAGAGAGGCTGGACTCTCTACTACTATGGAGTTGCCCGCGGTGAGAGGCGGCGGGCTGGTGTGGGCTTGCTCATAGCCCCCCAGCTCAGCAACCATGTGTTGGAGTTCACCCCGGTGAACGAGAGGGTCGTTTCCCTGCGCCTGCGGGTCGGGGATAGGTCTCTCACTGTTATTTGTGCTTACGGGCCAAATGGCAGTGTAGAGTACCCGACCTTCTTGGCGTCTCTGGAAGGGGTGCTGGAAAGCGCTCCAACCGGGGACTCCATCGTTCTACTGGGGGACTTCAACGCTCATGTGGGCAGCGACAGTGACACCTGGAGGGGCGTGATTGGGAGGAACAGCCCCCCCGACCTGAACCCGAGTGGTGTTCTGTTATTGGACTTCTGTGCTAGTCACAGTTTGTCCATAACGAACACCATGTTCAAGCATAAGGGTGTCCATCAGTACACATGGTACCAGGACACCCTAGGTCGGAGGTCGATGATCGACTTTGTGGTTGTTTCATCTGACCTCCGGCCGTATGTCTTGGACACTCGGGTGAAGAGAGGGGCGGAGCTGTCCACTGATCACCACCTGGTGGTGAGTTGGATCCGATGGCGGGGGAGGAAGTTGGACAGACTTGGCAGACCCAAACGTACTGTGAGGGTCTGCTGGGAACGTTTGACAGAGTCTCCAGTCAGAGAGAACTTCAACTCCCACCTCCGGCAGAGCTTCAACCAGATCCCGAGGGAGGTTGGAGACATTGAGTCCGAGTGGACCATGTTCTCCACCTCCATTGTCGACGCAGCCACTCGGAGCTGTGGCCGTAAGGTCTCCGGTGCCTGTCGTGGCGGCAATCCCCGAACCCGGTGGTGGACCCCGGAAGTAAGGGATGCCGTCAAGCTGAAGAAGGAGTCCTATCGAGCCTGGTTGGCTCGGGGGACTCCGGAGGCAGCTGATAGGTACCGGAGGGCTAAGCGAGCTTCAGCCTGGGTGGTTGCGGAGGCAAAAACTTGGGTCTGGGAGGAGTTTGGTGAGGCCATGGAGAAGGACTATCGGTTGCCCTCGAAGAAATTCTGGCAAACCGTCCGGCGCCTCAGGAGGGGGAAGCAGTGCCCTGCTCACACTGTTTACAGTGGGAGTGGGAATCTGCTGACTTCGACTGGGGACATCCTCGGACGGTGGAAGGAGTGCTTCGAGGTTCTCCTCAACCCCACCGACATGTCTTCCATTGAGGAAGCAGAGGCCGAGGGTTCAGTTGTGGACTCGTCGATCCCCCAAGCTGAGGTCACTGAGGTAGTTGAGAAGCTCCTCGGTGGCAAGGCACCGGGGGTGGATGAGATCCGCCCTGAGTACCTCAAGTCTCTGGATGTTGTGGGGCTGTCTTGGTTGACACGCCTCTGCAACGTCGCATGGAGGCTGGGGACAGTGCCTCTGGACTGGCAGACTGGGGTGGTGGTCCCTCTGTTTAAGAAGGGGGACCGGAGGATGTGTTCCAACTACAGGGGGATCACACTACTCAGCCTCCCCGGAAAAGTCTATGCCAGGGTACTGGAGAGGAGAATTCGGCCGATAGTCGAACCTCGTTTTCAGGAGGAACAATGCGGGTTTCGTCCCGGTCGTGGAACACTGGACCATCTCTATACCCTCGCCAGGTTGCTGGAGGGTTCATGGGAGTTTGCCCAACCAGTCCACATGTGCTTTGTGGATCTGGAGAAGACATTCGACTGTGTCCCTCGTGGTGACCTGTGGGGGGTGCTCTGGGAGTATGGGGTCCGGGGCCCTCTGCTAAGGGCTGTCCGGTCCCTATATGACCGGAGCAGGAGTTTGGTTCGCATTGCCGGCAGTAAGTCAGACTTGTTCCCGGTGCATGTTGGACTCCGGCAGGGCTGCCCTTTGTCACCGGTCCTGTTCATTATCTATATGGACAGGATTTCTAGGCGCAGTCGGGGGCTGGAGGGAGTCCGGTTTGGGGACCACAGGATTTCGTCTATGCTTTTTGCAGATGATGTTGTCCTGTTGGCTTCCTCAAATCAGGACCTTCAGCGTGCACTGGGACGGTTTGCAGCCGAGTGTGAAGCGGCGGGGATGAGAATCAGCACCTCCAAGTCCGAGGCCATGGTTCTCAACCGGAAAAGGGTGGCTTGCCCCCTTCAGGTTGGTGGGGAGCTCCTGCCTCAGGTGGAGGAGTTTAAGTATCTTGGGGTCTTGTTCACGAGTGAGGGAAGGATGGAGCGGGAGATCGACAGGCGGATCGGTGCATCTTCTGCAGTGATGCGGTCGATGTACCGGTCTGTTGTGGTGAAGAAAGAGCTGAGCCGCAAGGCGAAGCTCTCTATTTACCAGTCGATCTACGTTCCTACCCTCACCTATGGTCATGAGCTTTGGGTCATGACCGAAAGGACAAGATCCCGGATACAGGCGGCTGAAATGAGTTTCCTCCGCAGGGTGGCTGGGCACTCCCTTAGAGACAAGGTGAGGAGCTCGGTCACCCGGGAGGAGCTCAGAGTAGAGCCGCTGCTCCTCCACATCGAGAGGAGTCAGCTAAGGTGGCTCGGGCATCTGTTTCGGATGCCTCCTGGACGCCTCCCTGGGGAGGTGTTCCGGGCATGTCCAACCGGGAGGAGGCCCCGGGGAAGACCTAGGACACGCTGGAGGGACTATGTCTCTCGGCTGGCCTGGGAACGCCTCGGTATTCCCCCGGAAGAGCTGGAGGAAGTGTCTGGGGAGAAGGAAGTATGGGCGTCCCTGCTTAGACTGCTGCCCCCGCGACCCGGCCCCGGATAAGCGGTAGAAAATGGATGGATGGATGGATGGATGGATACTAGGCCCTATAATAGAGTAGACAACCGACTGTAGATAAAACAGAATATATCTGATGTCACATTACCTGATTCTCCCACTATCAGAGTGTGTAGCGTGTGCTCCATCACAGCTCTAGCCACGCCCACTGCGTTCTTCACCCTCCTCAGACCTCCCACCGCTCCCACCTCCATCGTATCACTGACAAACACAAACAAATACTCACTGATTTAATCTTGGCCGATTCACACAACAGCTCTGACACCAGAAGGATCTCACACATGATTTTGGGATTAGAAATAAACACTATATGTGATTCTGACCCTCAGGAATAATTCTATTAAATACAATAAAGTACAGTAGGAGCTGGAATATAAAGAGCGAGCTGCTCCTCCCTCTTTACCCGTTCATGATGAGGGCATCCAGTGTGGTCTCTCCTGTCTCATCAGGATGTCCACCGAAACCCACACTGCCGTCACACTGATCCTCCTCACACGCAGAGCATCCACTCTGTACAGCGTCCAGAGGAGACGAACCTGACTGCAGGGAGCGCCATGCTACACACACACACACACACACACACACACACACACACACACACACACACACACACACACGCATACACACACACGCATACACACACACGCATACACACACACGCATACACACACACGCATACACACACACGCATACACACACACGCATACACACACGCATACACACACGCATACACACACGCATACACACACGCATACACACACGCACACGCACACGCACACACACGCATACACACACACGCATACACACACACGCATACACACACACGCATACACACACACGCATACACACACACGCATATACACACACACACACACTTGTAAGTCACCTGTAACTCACCTAACTAACAGATGTAGAGGTGAGTTACTAACTCACCTGAAGGTCACACGCAAGTCAAATGTAACTCATCTAACAGGTGTAGAAGTGAGTTACTAACTCACCTGTAAGTCACCTGTAAGTCACCTGTAAGTCACCTGTACGTAACGTATAGGTCACCTAACTAACAGGTGTAGAGGTGAGTTACTAACTCACCTGTAACTCACCTGTAACTCACCTAACTAACAGGTGTAGAGGTGAGTTACTAAGTCACCTGTAAGTCACCTGTAAGTCACCTAACTAACAGGTGTAGAGGTGAGTTACTAACTCACCTGTAAGTCACCTGTAAGTCACCTGTAACTCACCTAACTAACAGGTGTAGAGGTGAGTTACTCACTTGTAAGTCACTTGTAAGTCACCTGTAAGTCACCTGTAAGTCACCTAACTAACAGGTGTAGAGGTGAGTTACTAAGTCACCTGTAAGTCACCTGTAAGTCACCTGTAAGTCACCTGTAAGTCACCTGTAAGTCACCTAACTAACAGGTGTAGAGGTGAGTTACTAAGTCACCTGTAAGTCACCTGTAAGTCACCTGTAAGTCACCTAACTAACAGGTGTAGAGGTGAGTTACTAAGTCACCTGTAAGTCACCTGTAAGTCACCTGTAAGTCACCTAACTAACAGGTGTAGAGGTGAGTTACTAAGTCACCTGTAAGTCACCTGTAAGTCACCTGTAAGTCACCTAACTAACAGGTGTAGAGGTGAGTTACTAAGTCACCTGTAAGTCACCTGTAAGTCACCTGTAAGTCACCTAACTAACAGGTGTAGAGGTGAGTTACTAAGTCACCTGTAAGTCACCTGTAAGTCACCTGTAAGTCACCTAACTAACAGGTGTAGAGGTGAGTTACTAAGTCACCTGTAAGTCACCTGTAAGTCACCTGTAAGTCACCTGTAAGTCACCTAACTAACAGATGTAGAGGTGAGTTACTAACTCACCTGAAGGTCACACGCAAGTCAAATGTAACTCATCTAACAGGTGTAGAAGTGAGTTACTAACTCACCTGTAAGTCACCTGTAAGTCACCTGTAAGTCACCTGTACGTAACGTATAGGTCACCTAACTAACAGGTGTAGAGGTGAGTTACTAACTCACCTGTAACTCACCTGTAACTCACCTAACTAACAGGTGTAGAGGTGAGTTACTAAGTCACCTGTAAGTCACCTGTAAGTCACCTAACTAACAGGTGTAGAGGTGAGTTACTAACTCACCTGTAAGTCACCTGTAAGTCACCTGTAACTCACCTAACTAACAGGTGTAGAGGTGAGTTACTAACTCACTTGTAAGTCACCTGTAAGTCACCTGTAAGTCACCTAACTAACAGGTGTAGAGGTGAGTTACTAAGTCACCTGTAAGTCACCTGTAAGTCACCTGTAAGTCACCTAACTAACAGGTGTAGAGGTGAGTTACTAAGTCACCTGTAAGTCACCTGTAAGTCACCTGTAAGTCACCTAACTAACAGGTGTAGAGGTGAGTTACTAAGTCACCTGTAAGTCACCTGTAAGTCACCTGTAAGTCACCTGTAAGTCACCTAACTAACAGGTGTAGAGGTGAGTTACTAAGTCACCTGTAAGTCACCTGTAAGTCACCTGTAAGTCACCTAACTAACAGGTGTAGAGGTGAGTTACTAAGTCACCTGTAAGTCACCTGTAAGTCACCTGTAAGTCACCTGTAAGTCACCTGTAAGTCACCTAACTAACAGGTGTAGAGGTGAGTTACTAAGTCACCTG
>NC_083472.1:25393968-25396468 GCF_030014155.1 Tachysurus vachellii
GAGTGTTAATGTAGGATTACTGTGAGTGTTAATGTAGGATTACTGTGAGTGTTAATGTAGGATTACTGTGTGTTAATGTAGGATTACTGTGAGTGTTAATGTAGGATTACTGTGAGTGTTAATGTAGTATTACTGTGAGTGTTAATGTAGGATTACTGTGAGTGTTAATGTAGGATTACTGTGAGTGTTAATGTAGGATTACTGTGAGTGTTAATGTAGGATTACTGTGAGTGTTAATGTAGGATTACTGTGAGTGTTAATGTAGGATTACTGTGAGTGTTAATGTAGGATTACTGTGAGTGTTAATGTAGGATTACTGTGAGTGTTAATGTAGGATTACTGTGAGTGTTAATGTAGGATTACTGTGAGTGTTAATGTAGGATTACTGTGAGTGTTAATGTAGGATTACTGTGAGTGTTAATGTAGGATTACTGTGAGTGTTAATGTAGGATTACTGTGAGTGTTAATGTAGGATTACTGTGAGTGTTAATGTAGGATTACTGTGAGTGTTAATGTAGGATTACTGTGAGTGTTAATGTAGGATTACTGTGAGTGTTAATGTAGTATTACTGTGAGTGTTAATGTAGGATTACTGTGAGTGTTAATGTAGGATTACTGTGAGTGTTAATGTAGGATTACTGTGAGTGTTAATGTAGGATTACTGTGAGTGTTAATGTAGGATTACTGTGAGTGTTAATGTAGGATTACTGTGAGTGTTAATGTAGGATTACTGTGAGTGTTAATGTAGGATTACTGTGAGTGTTAATGTAGGATTACTGTGAGTGTTAATGTAGGATTACTGTGAGTGTTAATGTAGGATTACTGTGAGTGTTAATGTAGGATTACTGTGAGTGTTAATGTAGGATTACTGTGAGTGTTAATGTAGGATTACTGTGAGTGTTAATGTAGGATTACTGTGAGTGTTAATGTAGGATTACTGTGAGTGTTAATGTAGGATTACTGTGAGTGTTAATGTAGGATTACTGTGAGTGTTAATGTAGGATTACTGTGAGTGTTAATGTAGGATTACTGTGAGTGTTAATGTAGGATTACTGTGAGTGTTAATGTAGGATTACTGTGAGTGTTAATGTAGGATTACTGTGAGTGTTAATGTAGGATTACTGTGAGTGTTAATGTAGGATTACTGTGAGTGTTAATGTAGGATTACTGTGAGTGTTAATGTAGGATTACTGTGAGTGTTAATGTAGGATTACTGTGAGTGTTAATGTAGGATTACTGTGAGTGTTAATGTAGGATTACTGTGAGTGTTAATGTAGGATTACTGTGAGTGTTAATGTAGGATTACTGTGAGTGTTAATGTAGGATTACTGTGAGTGTTAATGTAGGATTACTGTGAGTGTTAATGTAGGATTACTGTGAGTGTTAATGTAGGATTACTGTGAGTGTTAATGTAGGATTACTGTGAGTGTTAATGTAGGATTACTGTGAGTGTTAATGTAGGATTACTGTGAGTGTTAATGTAGTATTACTGTGAGTGTTAATGTAGGATTACTGTGAGTGTTAATGTAGGATTACTGTGAGTGTTAATGTAGGATTACTGTGAGTGTTAATGTAGGATTACTGTGAGTGTTAATGTAGTATTACTGTGAGTGTTAATGTAGGATTACTGTGAGTGTTAATGTAGGATTACTGTGAGTGTTAATGTAGGATTACTGTGAGTGTTAATGTAGTATTACTGTGTGTTAATGTAGTATTACTGTGAGTGTTAATGTAGTATTACTGTGAGTGTTAATGTAGGATTACTGTGAGTGTTAATGTAGGATTACTGTGAGTGTTAATGTAGGATTACTGTGTGTTAATGTAGGATTACTGTGAGTGTTAATGTAGGATTACTGTGAGTGTTAATGTAGTATTACTGTGAGTGTTAATGTAGGATTACTGTGAGTGTTAATGTAGGATTATTGTGAGTGTTAATGTAGGATTACTGTGAGTGTTAATGTAGGATTACTGTGAGTGTTAATGTAGTATTACTGTGAGTGTTAATGTAGGATTACTGTGAGTGTTAATGTAGGATTACTGTGAGTGTTAATGTAGGATTACTGTGAGTGTTAATGTAGTATTACTGTGAGTGTTAATGTAGGATTACTGTGCTGACACTAGAGACACAGAAACAACAGAAATCTTCACTGTGTTATTCATTCATTCATCTTCTACCACTTATCTGAACTACCTCAGGTCACGGGGAGCCTGTGTCTATCTCAGGCGTCATCGGGCATCAAGGCAGGATACACCCTGGACGGAGTGCCAACCCATCACAGGGCACACACACACACACACACACACACTCTCTCTCTCATTCACTCACGCAATCACACACTATGGACAATTTTCCAGAGATGCCAATCAACCTACCATGCATGTCTTTGGACCGGGGGAGGAAACCGGAGTACCCGGAGGAAACCCCCGAGGCACGGGGAGAACATGCAAACTCCACACACACTTCACTGTATTAACTATTTTTAAATATACAATAGAGTTT
>NC_083472.1:25401468-25416468 GCF_030014155.1 Tachysurus vachellii
ACTCACACTCACACACACTCACACACACTCACTCTCATCTTCCTCCTCATCGTTTGTTCCTCCGCGCGGCTCGGATCAACTTTGGAAGTTTATTGTCGTTCAGAACCGAGATGGAGACGTGAGGTGAGTGTGTGTGTGTGTGTGTGTGTGTGTGTGATAGTGTGTGTGTGTGTGTGTGTGTGTGTGTGAGAGTGTGTGTGTGAGTGAGCGTGTGTGTGATAGTGTGTGTGTGCGAGTGAGCGTGTGTGTTTGAGAGTGTGTGTGGGAGAGAGAGAGTGTGTGTGTGTGTGTGAGTGAGCGTGTGAGTGTGTGAGAGAGAGTGTGTGTTTTATTTCTCATGTAGTTTCTAACGCGTCATTTTACTGTATCTTATTAACGCACGTGTTTTCTCACGTGTAGCCGATTCTCCTTTTCTAAACACGCTTAAAAACGAATTTCTAATGATAATATAAATAGTATGAAAATAAATAAACAACCTCTCGATCCTGAACGCACGTGTGATGCGGTGACAGTTCTGTGGACACACGTGACACGGACACGTTTATTTATTTATCTGACGGTTTATTTATTGCAGAAGCCGTGAAACTGTTTTGTGTCTGAAGCGTCATGTGATATTTATTCTGTCTGAGGTTTGAAATGAGAGAAGAGCTGCTTTCATCATTTATTTATTTATTTATTTATTTATTGGTTTGTTGGTATATTTTATTTATTTATTTATTTATTTATGTTTTTGTTTAAGCCTTTTTTCAGCAGCGTAACATAATTAGAAGAAGCAGCACATTGAGCCACTGACCAGCGTTCAGACACCGAGAACAGACCGAACCACTGACCTGATGTCTGTTAACATCCTCAGTTCCACACATGAGATGTTTCTGTCACGTTTATTGTGTCCAGTCTTTATCCACACACCCAGAGAGAGACTTAGTGATACAGTTTATATACATTAGTGATGTATAAGTGATGAATTATTGTCAGATTAAATATCATGATCATACTCTTATACAATGAATTCATCTGTTCTATCTGTTATATCACAGTCATATCTGCTACATAAAGAATGACATGAATTTTACTTTTTATTTATTCTTTTTTTATTATACGAGCAACAAAGGAAACGAGTTAAAAATGAGGTGTTTAATACTGTTTGTTATTTCACCGTGTACGGAGTCTTTAACAGGACTAAATCTGAAACGTGTGACGCCGCAGCATCTGATTCACTCTAATTTGTCTGTTTTCGTCTCTTTATCGTGATTAAATCGTCTATAGATCACATCGGAGTTACATTCAGTCATATATCAGGTGTCCAGGATAATCACTCAGTGCTGAGATAGAGTTATTATTATTAATTATATTATTATTAATTATATTATTATTAATTATATTATTATTAATTATATTAATATAGAGTTACTTCTAAAGGATAAAAATATGGATATGAACAATAAGAAATAGAGATTTAATGGCATCTATCTATCTATCTATCTATCTATCTATCTATCTATCTATCTATCTATCTATCTATCTATCTTTCTATCTATCTATCTTTCTATCTATCTATCTATCTGTCTGTCTGTCTGTCTGTCTGTCTGTCTGTCTGTCTGTCTGTCTATCTATCTATCTATCTATCTATCTATCAATCTATCTATCTATCTATCTATCTATCTATCTATCTATCTATCTATCTATTTGTCTATTTGTCTATCTATCTATTTTTCTATCTATCTATTTTGCTATCTGTCTATTGGTCTATCTATCTATGTCTGAATATTATTATTATTATTATTATTATTATTATTATTATTATTATTATTATTATTATTATTATTATTATTATTTTAGGATGTTTTTTCCCCCATAGTTTATTAATCTGCAGTTGTCCTAAAAATGTCCTTCAGCATTTCTGAGTCTTATCTGTTTCTCAAACCTGCTGCTCATTTATAAGACTTTCTCTTGTGTTGGTTGTTGTTCCTGATGTGTAACTGTAACTGTAATGAAACGATAACATGTTTAATCATAAAGCAGACGCAGGTCTTTATCTCACATCTGCAGTAAAGGATCTGATCTGTTTTATTAAACACATTCTGTTTTGTGTTAGAAAGAGCAGGAGCTCAGCTTTCATCATCAAACCCTCCCAGACTTTTGGCCTGCACTTTATTTGTGTGAACGTTTGAGCCGAGATTTTTATTCACCGCACGATTCAATTTCATTCCAGTTCGAGTTTCCTGAATGTGATTAGGAAACACTTTCTTATGCGTCTCATTGCATCTCAATGTCTGATTTTTTACATTATGTTTTTTTTACCGTGACCACCTGCTGCTTTAAAGTCCACTGTATTATTTTTTCCTCCTTGATGAATAAACCTCAGTGTAAAGTGTAAAGTGTAGTCTACTGTAGTGTAAAGTGTGTGCAGTGATTCTAGTGTAAAGTGACGTCTACTGTAGTGTAAAGTGTGTGTAGTGATTCTAGTGTAAAGTGACGTCTACTGTAGTGTAAAGTGTCTGTAGTGATTCTAGTGTAAAGTGTAGTCTACTGTAGTGTAAAGTGTGTGTAGTGATTCTAGTGTAAAGTGTAGTCTACTGTAGTGTAAAGTGTGTGTAGTGATTCTAGTGTAAAGTGACGTCTACTGTAGTGTAAAGTGTCTGTAGTGATTCTAGTGTAAAGTGTAGTCTACTGTAGTGTAAAGTGTGTGTAGTGATTCTAGTGTAAAGTGTAGTCTACTGTAGTGTAAAGTGTGTGCAGTGATTCTAGTGTAAAGTGACGTCTACTGTAGTGTAAAGTGTCTGTAGTGATTCTAGTGTAAAGTGACGTCTACTGTAGTGTAAAGTGTCTGTAGTGATTCCAGTGTAAAGTGAAGTCTACTGTAGTGTAAAGTGTGTGTAGTGATTCTTCTTCTACAGAAAGGTTTTTACTGTAAGTCTGATTACGGCATTTTGTGTCTCCATGCAGCTTCTTTCAGGACAGAATCTCAAAGCATTTGATTTTTTTACTGCTTTGTTATATTTGTGTGAGTATAAGTGTGTGTGTATGTGTATTTGTGTGTATAAGTGTGTGTGTGTATTTGTGTGTATAAGTGTGTATGTATTTGTGTGTGTATAAGTGTGTATGTATTTGTGTGTGTATAAGTGTGTATGTATTTGTGTGAGTATAAGTGTGTATGTATTTGTGTGAGTATAAGTGTGTATGTATTTGTGTGTATAAGTGTGTATGTATTTGTGTGTATAAGTGTGTATGTATTTGTGTGTATAAGTGTGTATGTATTTGTGTGTATAAGTGTGTATGTATTTGTGTGTATAAGTGTGTATGTATTTGTGTGTGTTTAAGTGTGTATGTATTTGTGTGTGTATAAGTGTGTATGTATTTGTGTGTATAAGTGTGTATGTATTTGTGTGAGTATAAGTGTGTATGTATTTGTGTGTATAAGTGTGTATGTATTTGTGTGTATAAGTGTGTATGTATTTGTGTGTATAAGTGTGTATGTATTTGTGTGTATAAGTGTGTATTCTCTATGAAGTCTCTGAGTTTGCAGTATACAGTTTATAGTTTCAGAAAGCAGGATTCACAAAGACATTATTATTATTATTATTATTATTATTATTATTATTATTATTATTATTATTATTATTATTATTATTATTTTATTATTATTTTCTTTATTTGGTTCTTTTATATGACTTTTTTTCCTGTGCTTTAAAAAATAAATAATTAAACAGTGAAATCCAGATTAGCAGCACATTTATTTATATTGGAATAATTTATATAAATATGTGTGTATATATTTATTTGTATATTGATACAGTAACGTGGGAGATCAGCGTAATGTTGTGTTGTGATGTGACGAGACATGATGTGATGTGCTGAGATGACTTGTGATTTGACGTGACGAGACGTGACGTGACGTGACGAGACGTGACAAGACGTGACGTGACGTGACGTGACGAGACGTAGCGAAAACAAAAACAAACACGGAGAAGTGCGACAGAGAAAAACTCCCTGTAACAGAGATGTTCTTGTTTCCTGATGTAGTTTAAGTTAAGCAGTCAGACGCCGTACAGAAAAGCTTTGTTGATAAAACTGCTCCATCTGTATAGTTATTTTGTCCAGAATATTTTTTTCAGAAGCTTTTAAAATGTTCACATTTAAAGATGTAAATTAATCCACATCATCAAATATGATTTAGTCATGATATGTTTCATAGACTTGTACTGTGTGTGAGACTGAAGCACCAGGATCAGGATTAAGATAAGGATTAGGCCTAGGAATGGGATTAATCTAAAGATCAGGATTAAGATCAAGATTAAGTTTGGGCTCAGTATCGTTGGATGTCTCCGTGTTAGTCCTGTGTTGTAGACGATACAGATGAGATGTTATCACTGTTTGTCCTGAACTGTAAAATCTACAGGATCAGGATTAAGATCAGGATTAGGACCATAATCACAAGGTTCTAGGTTATAAATCAGGACTCAGAGCAGGATCAGGTTCACAATAAGGATCATGTGCATGTGGAGAAAACCAAAGATCAGTTGCGTAGCTCAACTATGAACACCAGGAGCTTTCCCTGTATACGTCCTGATGGAACTCTTATAGAAGCCACAGACTGTTTAAAAACCCATAAATACTCATATTATAATAATTGTTTATATGTTTGTCCTCCACGTCATCAGGATAGCAAACATACAAGTTTATTAGCAAAATAAATCTAAATAAAAAAACAGTTACAGTGTAGAAAAAGTCTAAATCTGCCAGATTAGTATTTTTTAATCGGACTAATCAGACTTTAAATTCTTAAGCTTCAGTGTTCAGTTTTAAGTAGTATAATGTGCTAATTTATGAAAATATCCAATCTGGCTACACTGCGTTACGGCTGTTAATTCAGTCCCATGGTGTTAGCTCTAGTTGTGAATTTGTCAGTCTGCTCAGTGTTTCCTTACCTGCCACTTGCACTAAATTTCAATTAAAACCCCCTTAACGGCTGTTTTGATGTCGTGAGTAATTGCGTTGCTCGTAAAAGACAATTAACACCTGATGAGCTTCTTCCCAACATCGCTAATGTATTGCTGAGTGAGTGCAAGAAACACGACAAGGACATGATCGTTTCAGCCTGAGACCATTCATCATAATCATCATAATCTTCTTCAAAACACACACACACACACACACACACACACACACACACACACACACACACACACACACACACACACACACACACGCAGAGCTCATTAAAAACCTTCAGTGTTGTTTGATTGCTCCAATTGATTTGATTGATTTTGTGGGAAATTGTGTTAATTCATGCTGCAGGAATAAAATGTCTGTGCCTTTAGGTTCATCAGTGTGTGTTATGTGAGAGTGTGTGTGTGTGCGTGTGTGTCAGAGATAGAGAGAGAGTGTGTTTGTGTGTGTTTGTGTGTGTGTGCACTGCTTCTTACAGTGAATCTATGATGGCACCTTCAGCCTTTAGCTCCATAAATAATAGTGAAAGTGAAAGCTCTGTTCCTGTGTGTGTGTGTCAGAGAGAGTGTGAGTTTGTGAGAGAGAGTGAGTGTGTGTGTGAGAGAGTGTGTGTGAGAATGTGTGTGTGCGTGTGAGAGAGAATGTGAGTGTGTGTGAGTGTGTGTGTGAGTGTGTGTGTGAGAGTGTGTGTGAGAGTGTGAGTGTGTGTGTGAGAGTGTGTGAGTGTGTGCAGGTGGGCAGACACATGCAAGATTGAACAGTTTGTTGAATAATTTATCTCTGGTTTGTTTGAGAGTTTTCATCAGCAGCAGTGACGTGACGACGCCTTCACACTCAACAAATCAATGGCATTAAGAGTCGTTTTGAGGTAAAGACGAGACGAGATGAGATGAGACGAGACGAGACGAGACAGTAGGAACAGGTGTAGAGTTTTACATGTTTTCTAAACTGAATGGTTTATACCTGAACCTCATTGAAGATTTATTCAGTTACACTTTTTTTTACTGTCCTGGGACGTAATTTATTCATCAAACAACCAGGCTGTAAGAATTACACTGAACACATTGCACAGCTTTCAGACTACACTCACATCCAAGGACAAGATTAAATACATAAATGTGACAGTATTCATTAACAAATAATAATATCACGTCTTTAAGGTCAACAAGAGCTGCATCTGAGACTTGGACTGACTCCTAAAACATCTGGCAACCCCGGGGACTGAACTGCATGCATGTTGTTAATAATGTGAATGTGGATCAGCTGCAGCGTAACTGGACACTGAACACCAGGAACTTTCCTCCTGGAAACACTGACATCACTTAGGGACTTAACACCATAACCCAGTCTGCACACGGAACTCCCTCTCTCTCTCCCTCTCCCTCTCTCTCTCTCTCTCTCTCTCTCTCTCTCTCTCTCTCTCTCTCTCTCTCTCTCTCTCACTTTAGGAATTGTGCACTTCTCCCTGCAGCTTTCTACCCGCTACACTCGATTCTTATTACCTAACGCCCACGTTCACTTTAAACCTCCATCATCAGATTTCAAGTTCCTAATCGACTTAGCTCTACCTACCATTATGAACTACACACACACACACACCCACACACACACACACACACACACACACACACACACACACACACACACACACACACGCACTCTCTCTCTCTCTCAGATGCTGGTTTACTTTCTGTTAAAACAACAGAATCATTTATCTCAGGATATTAAAGCTCGGTTCTTAAGTTTTGTTTGGTGTTTCTCAGGTTTCTTTCACGTCTGCAGTGTTAAGTGTGTTTGAACACAACACTGGCATGTAGTCTCCCTGTGTGCAGGTCTTTAGTCAGGTGACACAATCGTGTTCTGTTCGCACCTGAGTGAGATGCGACTGCAGCGACTTAGTGATTTGACTCTGAGTCGATTCACTTGCAGGAAGTGATTTTTTTGTAGATATTTTGTGAGCTGATCAGCTTGAGCCTCAGAGCTGTAGTGCTGCAGAAACGTCTTTGTTTGTATAGAGATATAAATGTGTGGATGTGACCTCAGGTCTTCTATCTGAATTTGGATCTTCTTTGTTCAGGGTATCAGAACAGGAGCGTATTCTGGAGCTGGGAATAGTGCTGATCTTTGATTGGTCAAATTTAAATGTCAGTGAATTTTCCTGATAATAATAATGTCATGTTTCTAATATTTTTTTTCTGCATTGTTTGATTATAGTTTAATGTTTTAGATTTATTTAATATTATTGTTTACAATCAGCTTTTACATAAAATTCACCTTTTCTCGTTCACACTAATTAGTGCTGACAATAAATACATCAAATTTCCAACATGTACTTAAATGCTTGTTTATATTCATTTAAAATGTGCACCAACGTTTTAAAGCTGCAAAATATATTAAATGTTCTGAGCTTCAAAATCTAGTTAAATCTCATCAACTATAAAACACTGATTTTCTTTATTCGAGAAGGGAAAATGTTGATTTTTTGAGAGGATCTGATCAAACCGATCACTAAGGTGTTGGGTTTGTGTATAAAAGCAGATGTCAGACTTCCTCCTGCAGTCGTCTGCTGTACTGAAATAAGTAGAAAAGATCTGAAGTACAGACTGGAGCGTCGTGTCTCAGGAGCAGGAACAGGACGTGAAGTGTGGAACGTTCTGCAGACGCTGCTCGTTTCCTGCAGCAGGAAAAGGTCAAACTTTATACGGCGTCTCGTCTCTGAACTGCGTCCTCAGATTAACACGTATAAAACCCCACAGAGCCGTAACGCAGGACCCAGAGGGTGCGTTGTGGTGTGTGGTGTAAATAACAGGGTGATGAACACAGTAATAAACACACTAATGTCCTGAACACACTAACAAATAATAAGTATGTTCATGGTTTAAATTAACACATCAACACAAGAATCTAATTTAAAACGTTAATTTAAAACGTTACTGAACAAAATTAACACTTTCAAAACTAAACGAACTTTGCAGTTGAACATTAACACCATGCAATGAATTCATGGGTAGAATGCAGAATTAACACGCTGCAGAATTAACCCTGAATTAACACTGAAATTTTTTCAGGCTACAAAGTTGTATTAATTGAAATGATACGAGTTAAAACTCTGATTTAAATTTTTAATACTTTGTACAAACTGAGTACACGACACCTTACACAACCTCACAACTGTATGTTAACACTCTCATTTAACACGCTGAGTGTGTGTGTGTGTGCGTGATGTCACTAAATAAAGTCAGCGGTTTAAACCAATCAGGTCTGATATACTAATAAGGAAGGGAATCGTGGTTGCTATGGTAACGGGTTTGGGTGGCTGTGAAATAAATAAAGGAGAAGGTGAGGATGGAGACCCTGTCGCTCTGCAGTCCCACTCGAGTCCACCTGTGACCCGGCAGTGTTGTTGACGACTGCAGGAGGACGCTGGGGGCGTTTCTGATTTACATATTCATGTTTATTCATACATCCTTGAATTGTTAATGAGGGTGAAAGGTGTAGAGATGTTTCTCTGCCATTGTTCGCCTTTTGTTCCCTTTGCATTAACAGCCACATTACACAATGCCATTCGACACAGATTATGGAGATGATAAATACTTTCAGTACTTTAATATTCAGATGTGTTTTGTGTGTGAAAGCTTTGACACAGGAGTCAGATGTTAGAAAGCAATTTTTATGACTTTCACTGAGAGAAAACTGAAGGTTATTGTTATTGATCTGAGTGATTACACTGAACATTATTTCACTGAACATTACATCACTGAACATTACATCAAATTGGCAAAACAGTACAATTTGCTCGATGTCTCCTGCTGTGCACGATTATTGGATAAGTGTTAATCTAAACTAGTGAAAAGCAGTTATTTCCGATTGACTCAGAAAATGTG
This sequence comes from Tachysurus vachellii, assembly GCF_030014155.1. Lineage (NCBI taxonomy): Eukaryota > Metazoa > Chordata > Actinopteri > Siluriformes > Bagridae > Tachysurus > Tachysurus vachellii. The sequence goes on from NC_083472.1 coordinate 25,410,303, forward strand.
TGTGTGTGTGTGTGTGTGTGTGTGTGTGTGTTAAAGCCTTGAATTATCCTTCATTGATGTATAACGACACACTGATTTGAAAGGACAGGAAGGTAAAGAGTAATCGATGACTGCGAGTCTCTGGGGAAAATCACACATTGATGGATTCCTGTAAGGTCTCCGGAGGTGTTTCACCTTCACTACACACATCACCTCCATGTCTGTTTCCTTTTAATGTTCTGATCTGCTCAGGTGTCTGACACCATCAGGAAACACAGGTGAACTAATTTAATGAGCTTTACTGATTGATAATGAAAATGAGAATCGTTACACAGATGAAAACTCTTTATCGTTGCAGGATATTTGACCTCCTTCAGTCTTTATTCGCTCTTTTCAAATGAATAGTAAATGAAATGTAAAGTTCTCTGTCCTGAAGATGCCTGAACTCAGCAGCTCTGTGGTGTAAACTGTCATAGAGAGCGACACGTATTAATAAAGTGTGAGTCTGCGCAGATTCAGTTGGTTTTCTGCAGTTAAATTTAGAGTGTTGTAAATAATCTGTATTCAGTAAAACACACGTGAACAACGTTGTTATGAATCCAGAGTTTATTGAAGCTCCTTCTGTTACATGGAAGAAAATTGAAGCTCTGTGATCGATGTGGTTCAGTGATGATGGAGTTACTGGGATTATATTAACCTCTGATCTTCTTATTGAAGATTTTCCTTCATGTTCGTGTTATGTGTGTGTTATGTGTGTGTTATGTGTGTGTTATATGTGTATTATATGTGTGTTATGTGAGAGTTATGTGTGTGTTATGTGTGTGTTATGTGTGTGTTATGTGAGTGTTATGTGTGTGTTATGTGTGTTATATGTGTATTATATGTGTGTTATGTGAGAGTTATGTGTGTGTTATGTGTGTGTTATGTGTGTGTTATGTGAGTGTTATGTGTGTGTTATGTGTGTGTTATATGTGTATTATATGTGTGTTATGTGAGAGTTATGTGTGTGTTATGTGTGTGTTATGTGTGTGTTATGTGAGTGTTATGTGTGTGTTATGTGTGTGTTATATGTGTATTATATGTGTGTTATGTGAGAGTTATGTGTGTGTTATGTGTGTGTTATGTGTGTGTTATGTGTGTGTTATGTGAGTGTTATGTGTGTGTTATGTGTGTGTTATATGTGTATTATATGTGTGTTATGTGAGAGTTATGTGTGTGTTATGTGTGTGTTATGTGTGTGTTATGTGAGTGTTATGTGTGTGTTATGTGTGTGTTATATGTGTATTATATGTGTGTTATGTGAGAGTTATGTGTGTGTTATGTGTGTGTTATGTGTGTGTTATGTGTGTGTTATGTGTGTTATGTGAGAGTTATGTGTGTGTTATGTGTGTGTTATATGTGTATTATATGTGTGTTATGTGAGAGTTATGTGTGTGTTATGTGTGTGTTATGTGTGTATTATATGTGTGTTATGTGAGAGTTATGTGTGTGTTATGTGTGTGTTATGTGTGTGTTATGTGTGTTATATGTGTATTATATGTTGTGTTATGTGAGAGTTATGTGTGTGTTATATGTGTGTTATGTGAGAGTTATGTGTGTGTTATGTGTGTATTATATGTGTGTTATGTGAGAGTTATGTGTGTGTTATGTGTGTGTTATGTGAGTGTTATGTGTGTGTTATGTGTGTGTTATATGTGTATTATGTGTGTATTATATGTGTGTTATGTGTGTGTTATGTGTGTGTTATGTGTGTGTTATGTGTATTATATGTGTGTTATGTGAGAGTTATGTGTGTGTTATGTGTGTGTTATGTGTGTGTTATGTGTGTATTATATGTGTGTTATGTGTGTGTTATGTGTGTGTTATGTGTGTTATATGTGTATTATATGTGTGTTATGTGAGAGTTATGTGTGTGTTATGTGTGTGTTATGTGTGTTATATGTGTATTATATGTGTGTTATGTGAGAGTTATGTGTGTGTTATGTGTGTGTTATGTGTGTGTTATGTGTGTATTATATGTGTGTTATGTGTGTGTTATGTGTGTGTTATGTGTGTTATATGTGTATTATATGTGTGTTATGTGAGAGTTATATGTGTGTTATGTGAGAGTTATGTGTGTGTTATGTGTGTGTTATGTGTGTATTATATGTGTGTTATATGTGTGTTATGTGTGTATTACAGTATATGTGTGTTTTATGTGTGTGTTATGTGAGTGTTATGTTTGTGTTATGTGTGTTGTGTTATGTGTTTTGTATATATATATATATATATATATATATATATATATATATATATATATTGTGTGTGTGTGTGTGTTGTGTGTGTGTTGTGTGTGTTTTGTATATATATTGTGTGTGTTGTGTGTGTGTTGTGTGTGTTTTGTATATATTGTGTGTGTTGTGTGTGTTTTGTATATATATTGTGTGTGTGTTGTGTGTGTTTTGTATATATATTTTGTGTGTTTTGTGTGTGTGTTGTGTGTGTTTTGTATATATATTGTGTGTGTTGTGTGTGTTTTGTATATATATTTTGTGTGTTTTGTGTGTTGTGTGTGTTGTGTGTGTTTTGTATATATATTTTGTGTGTGTGTGTTGTGTGTGTTGTGTGTGTTTTGTATATATATATTGTGTGTTGTGTGTGTTGTGTGTGTTTTGTATATATATTTTGTGTGTTTTGTGTGTGTGTGTTGTGTGTGTTGTGTGTGTTTTGTATATATATTTTGTGTGTTTTGTGTGTTATGTGTGTGTTTTGTATAGATATTGTGTGTGTTGTGTGTGTTATGTGTGTGTTTTGTATAGATATTGTGTGTTGTGTGTGTTGTGTGTGTTTTGTATATATATTTTGTGTGTTTTGTGTGTGTGTGTGTGTTGTGTGTGTTGTGTGTGTTTTGTATATATACTTTGTGTGTTTTGTGTGTTATGTGTGTGTTTTGTATAGATATTGTGTGTGTTGTGTGTGTTATGTGTGTGTTTTGTATAGATATTGTGTGTGTTGTGTGTGGTATGTGTGTGTTTTGTATAGATATTGTGTGTTGTGTGTGTTATGTGTGTGTTTTGTGTGTGTGTGTTGTGTGTTATGTGTGTGTTTTGTATAGATATTGTGTGTGTTGTGTGTGTTATGTGTGTGTTTTGTATAGATATTGTGTGTTGTGTGTGTTGTGTGTGGTATGTGTGTGTTTTGTATAGATATTGTGTGTTGTGTGTGTTGTGTGTGTGTTTTGTATAGATATTGTGTGTTGTGTGTGTTGTGTGTGTGTACACAGTGTCTGTAGGTGTTGGTGATGAAGCGTGTTCTCCCTCACAGGTGTGTTCAGGTTTGTTTTGAGGTTGCTGCATGTTCAGTATCTTTAACACCGTCTGGAGGTCAGAAGACGAGGACGAGTCACACGGCTGATTGGATCTGACCTGCTTTCTGATTCTGTGTGCTTATGTGTCTCAAGCTGTGAAGGTGAACACTAGTGATGAGCTCAATTACTCATTAGTGTCAGCAGCGTTCAGGCAATAAATCTGTAAACAAACCTTTATTCTGTCTGTTGGGCTTTATTTTAAATTCACACTAAGCGCTAACAGCTAACAACTAACACACACTGACTGCTCCTCTGTCCAGCTCTCAGCATCCTGTCTGTGATGTTCTGAGTCTGAACCACACCTGTGATTAACACACACACACCACGCTGCTGCTGAGTTCTGTGTTCTGACCTTATTGTTACTGTAACAACAGCTTATTTACACCGACGTGTACAGCACACAATCTTTCTGTCATTTCCTTAATAATGTGTGGTGAAAGATTCTACAGTGTGAGGAGATGTGTGTGTGTGTGTGTGTGTGTGATGTGCTGAAGGAGTCTCCAGTGTGAGGAGATGTGTGTGTGTGTGTGTGTGATGTGCTGAAGGAGTCTCCAGTGTGAGGAGATGTGTGTGTGTGTGTGTGTGTGTGATGTGCTGAAGGAGTCTCCAGTGTGAGGAGATGTGTGTGTGTGTGTGTGTGTGTGATGTGCTGAAGGAGTCTCCAGTGTGAGGAGATGTGTGTGTGTGTGTGTGTGTGTGTGTGTGATGTGCTGAAGGAGTCTCCAGTGTGAGGAGATATGTGTGTGTGTGTGTGTGTGTGTGTGTGTGATGTGCTGAAGGAGTCTCCAGTGTGAGGAGATGTGTGTGTGTGTGTGTGTGTGTGTGTGTGTGTGATGTGCTGAAGGAGTCTCCAGTGTGAGGAGATGTGTGTGTGTGTGTGTGTGTGTGTGATGTGCTGAAGGAGTCTCCAGTGTGAGGAGATGTGTGTGTGTGTGTGTGTGTGTGTGTGTGTGTGTGTGATGTGCTGAAGGAGTCTCCAGTGTGAGGAGATGTGTGTGTGTGTGTGTGTGTGATGTGCTGAAGGAGTCTCCAGTGTGAGGAGATGTGTGTGTGTGTGTGTGTGTGTGATGTGCTGAAGGAGTCTCCAGTGTGAGGAGATGTGTGTGTGTGTGTGTGTGTGTGTATGTGTGTGTGTGTGTGTGTGAGTTTAAACATGTGCTTTAGTGTACAGAGTGTGTGTTAGCATTGCACCCTGAATCCTAAACTCTATCACTTTGTTCAAGTTCAGTCCTTCTGCAGTCCCTGGGGATATGTGTGTGTGTTTGTGTGTGTGTTTGTGTGTGTGTGTGTGTGTGTGTGTGTGTGTGTGTGTTTTATGTTTGTTGTAAATGCCCTACAATCGGGATTCTGAGCTGCAGACAGTGCACTTTTTTGATCCCCTTTAGCATCTTCCTCCTACATAGACCTTAATTTCTCTCTCCCTCCTGCTGTGTATGAATGTGTGTGTGTGTGTGTGTGTGTGTGTGTGTGTGTGTGTGTGTGTTTGAGAATGATTCTCCATGGACCATGATTTTCTCCCAAGCTGCCTCTGCAGTTCACCCAGAGAAATTCCTTTAACCCTTTCTGGTGTAAATACATTATTAATAAACACACACACACACACACACACACACACACACACACACTCACACACACACACACACACACACACACACACTCAGATGTGACTATGCATAGAGATCGTCCATCAAACTCCAGAGAGCATGTAAAGAAGGGATTAGATCTCAGACAGGTCAGAGAACATCGAGCACTAAAGCAGAACCCTGTAACTGCTGAGAAGACCAGAGTGAGAGCACGTGTAGATAACACCATGTTCCTCATGTGGTTTCTCTGAATAATCCTCTAAATACGCATTCAGTGGCGTTCAGTGGATGGTCTGATTGTGGTCTGGACTCATGGTTGGATTTGACGTCATTCTGGATCGGACAGTTTTTTGTTTTTAGATGGTTGTTTCCAGCTCCTTGGTCGTCACCACGCCGTGTGTTTAAGTGTGAAGATGTGGATTTATTCTGTCATGCAGTCACAACCTTTTTACATTTTTAATCATCAATAATTTATTGATTTTTCATTTCTTCACTTCAACATTGTGAGATATTTTTTGTGTAGATTCACGACGTAAAATCCAAGTGAAGTTTGTGAGTAAAGTTTCCTCATTGTGTGTTTATATTTATGTCGCTTATTTTTATAAGAAAAATGTGTGTATGTTAATGTAATAACACAGAAATCAACTGCTGAAGATTGTGTGTTTAAGTGTCCTGGTCATTTCTCCTGAATTCTGGCTGTAATTCAGTAAACTTTTGTAGACTTGTGTAAACTTGTATAAACTTGTATAAACTTGTATAAACTGTGGGGATGTGGTAGCTCAGTGGTTAAGGTCTTGGGCTACTGATCAGAAGGTCATGAGTTCAAACCCCAGGTCCACCAAACTGCCACTGCTGGGCCCCTGAGCAAGGCCCTTAACCCTCAGTTGTTCAGTTGTAAGTCACTCTGGATAAGGGGGTCTGCTAAATGCCTAAATGTCTGCTAAATGTGTAGACTTGTGTAGACTTGTATAGACTTGTGTAGACTTGTATAGACTTGTGTAGACTTGTATAGACTTGTGTAGACTTGTATAGACTTGTGTAGACTTGTATAGACTTGTCCTCACTCGCTGTCACCACACTACAGTCTGCGTCTCTCAGATCCTCCAGCACTCCTGTGATAAATGATCAAATCTCAGTCACTTCCCTGGTGCAGAATTAAAGATTCACGTCAGACTCGACAGCCGAGTGTTTCTTACATAATCCTGACCTACATAACCTACAGAAACATGAGCCGACTGGAGAGGAGCTTTTATCAGAA
>NC_083472.1:25418968-25421468 GCF_030014155.1 Tachysurus vachellii
AGGGGCTTCACCTGAGCCGAGTTTGTGATGTCACTAATAAACTTATCTGATATGTAATTGATTGGCGGATGACAGCACAGAGGACTGTGTGTGTGTGTGTGTGTGTGTGTGTGTGTGTGTGTGAAGTGTGTGTGTGTGTGTGTGTGTGTGTGTGTGTGTGTGTGTAGGTCAGTGTGTGTGTGTGTGTGTGTGTGTGTGTGTGTGTGTGTGTGTGTGTGTGTGTAGGTCAGTGTGTGTGTGTGTGTGTGTGTGTGTGTGTGTGTGTGTGTGTGTGTGTAGGTCAGTGTGTGTGTGTGTGTGTGTGTGTGTGTGTGTGTGTGTATGCTCCTTACAGTGAATCTATGATGTCACCTCCAGCCCATAAATAATAACTAGTGAAAGCTCTGTACCTCCATGTCGTTCGTCCTTCCCTCCATCCATCTCTCATCTTCTCCTTCACACACACACACACACACACACACACACGTGATTGTTTTATTACGCTATAATTTTATCTTTTCAGACTTGTGCTGTTCGTTTCTTTCACCATGTCTCTCTGTGCTTTAATCAGGTCACTAATTCTCTACATTTCTGATCAACGTGAAACATCTTTAATCATTTCTAATAAAAGACATTTACATGTTTACAGGTTAAAAATGCTGATATTAAAATGTCAGCTGACAGAACAGATAATAACTCATAATTGTCTTCATAAATTAATAAACTCTATCAGATTTAGCCAGCTCTCTGTAACCATGGAAACTAATGAAGAATAAAAAAACAGCTCAGCATTTTAAGATAATTATTATAAATATAATGATGTATTATGATGAACAAACGTATTGACTAGAAAGTTCTACATGTAGCTGATCAGCTGCTTTACTTTACCTGGAAAAATAACGCATAATATTCTTTATTCTTCTTTATAAAAAAACAAAAACACGTGGAACATAAACTATTGTATGGACGCATTTCCTTATATGTTCATTTGAATACAGCAACATTTCCGTATAAGGACATACAGACACTCCCACATTTTTATATGGAATCTAAGACACGCCTACGTTGTCAAACATGGACTTGAGGGAATAAACATCTCCTGATATGGAGTTAAAGACATTCCTACACTTTTCACTCTCATGTCCATATTTGTCTTCAAGGACCTTCCCATGGTTCCATATGGACTTGGACAGAACCACAGATCTGTCTGTGCTCAGATTTTGTACATTCCTGGACTTTAGATTGCGCTTTCAGGTTCAGAGTCAGGTGGGAAAACTCCATCAACCTGAAGCACCACTCTGACTTTGCTAAAGCTCTAAAGTGTGTATCATCTGTTCATAAAAAACCTGGGGACCCGAGCGCTGTGATTCATTTCCCTCCCGTCGACTCTACTGAAAAGGACAGAGTGGGTTTTAAAGCCATGTGAAATGAGGACAGAAGCGAGAGAAGTGTATAAATCACACTAATGTTCAGCGCTTCACTGACCACATCACACCCAGGTGGCCCTTTACCCACAATGCCATGGGAAAAACAGCCACTCTGCAAAAAAACAATGACCCACAATGCATTGGGGCAGGAGGAGGAAACCAGGCGTGGAAATGAAACAAGGCCGGTTCTGTGATTATGGCGATCTGGTGATCACGGCTACGTTCCCCTGGAGGATGCGTTTAACCTGAAAAGTCACAAGTCTATTGAAACATGTCTCCTGAAGGCTTCAGCTAAACCATGTCCATGTCGCTGGATCCATTTTAGAAAAACATTCCTGAATAAATGCTCGTCGTTTTTTTTTTACGCCATTTTATTTTCACGTTTTTCAGGTTTAAATTTTTACATTTTTAATTTGAAGCTAAATTATAATAAAATGTTAAATCCAGACAACAGACTGAAGATAACCTAAAAATAACAACTGATAAGTTGTAAATTTCTTACACATTCTGTTACTTCGATATATTACCTTAAGGACACGCCCACTTTCCATATATGGACTTGCTGACATTTCTAAATTTTGAGTAAAGTGCGGGGGTCACGGTGTCTTAGTGGTTAGCACGTTCAACTCACACCTCCAGGGTTGGGGGTTCGATTCCCGCCTCCACCTTGTGTGTGTGGAGTTTGCATGTTCTCCCCGTGCCTCGGGGGTTTCCTCCGGGTACTCCGGTTTCCTCCCCCGGTGCATGCATGGTAGGTTGATTGGTATCTCTGGAAAATTGTCTGTAGTGTGTGAGTGAATGAGAGTGTGTGTGTGTGTGTGTGTGTGTGTGTGTGCCCTGTGATGGGTTGGCACTCCGTCCAGGGTGTATCCTGCCTTGATGCCCGATGACGCCTGAGATAGGCACAGGCTCCCCGTGACCCGAGGTAGTTCGGATAAGTGGTAGAAGATGAATGAGTGAATGAATGAATGAATGAGTAACGTGCCCTCAGTGACACACACATTCCCTCATATCTACACCATGTTTACAGATATAGACATAATGACACTCGTCCTTGTCAAGTCAGCGGTCTGACTGCAACCTCGTCACATCCA
>NC_083472.1:25433968-25441468 GCF_030014155.1 Tachysurus vachellii
TGTAGAGACATGATGTGTGTAGAGACATGATGTGTGTAGAGACATGATGTGTGTAGAGATGCTGTGCTTGGATTCAGTTAACACACAATGTCAATATATCAAATGATATGACATAAAGAACCTCGCTATTGTTCTGATTGGTGGAGATTAATTATCTATAACAGCAGCTCTACAGTTCTGTACATCTTCAGGACAGAGGAGTTTACACTTCTTTGTGTTTCTCAGTAACAAGCTGAGATTTATTTTCTCTTATTAACGTTAAGAGAGAGAATAAAGAGAGAGAATAAAGAGAGAGAGAATAAAGAGAGAGAATAAAGAGAGAGAATAAAGAGAGACTGCTGAGGGGACGAGTATTTGGAGCTGAGAGAACACAACACACTACAGGAAGTCACTCACTTTAGCATGAAATTATTTTTATAGAAATAAAATATTGTAATTTTTAGCATTTAATTTCTGTGGTGTAAAAGGAATAAAGCTCTCGTTAGTGACACAGACATATTGTTAATGGAGAAAAAATAATCTGTACCAAAATAAATGTCCTTCAAACCCTGAGTAAAAAAGAGCCATGATGAACGTTAGTCATGCTAATCTGTCACGCTAATCTTTCATGCTAATCTTTCATGCTAATCTTTCACGCTAACCACCTTAGCAAAAAACAGTTATTTTAACACTGACGTTTACTGACTGAAAAGCTTCAGACTGTCACTGTTTAGTTTTTAAAGACAGAGACGAAAAGTAAATAAAAAATCTGTCATCTGGGACTTTATTAAAGCTCCTTTCTGGATGATTTTTCTTCCTCCTGATATAATTGGACTCTAGGTATTAGATATTTACTGTAGCGTCCAGCAAGCCATCAGTCCCATTGTGTGTAACACACACACACACACACACGCACACACACACACACACACACACTCGCCCTGTGCCTGGGCCTCGTGCTCACTTCCTGCCGTGAAGAGGAAGAATAAACTCCAGATAATGATTCACGCTCGGTGAACGATACAGAAACGAGAGATCACCATGTGTTTTTGTTTCATTAACACTTTCCTCAGATCATCTTTATTATCTGTTGTTTAGCTCTGAGGCTCAGTGAGAAATCTCAGTGTGGAAAACAAATCCAGCTCATTTCCTTTCTCTGAGGCTCTTCAAATGCTCTCGCATGGACGTTCTGTTAACTTTAAGCTCATTTTATAGTCCTGGGCTCGGCGGAGGGTGGAGTCACTTTCTAGTGTGTTAAATAGTGAACCAACACTGGTGCATGTTAATTAGCAAGTAACGTCAGCTAGTTAGCTAAGCGTTTAACATCTATAATAAAACCTCTCTGGCTTTGTTTACATCCCCAGTCGCATTAATCATGATTAAGTTACACTTTGTGCACTAAATGACACTATTGTTAGCTAAATGACAAACAGCTAGCTACTGTAGCGTCCACAGAAGCTTCACCTGTAGTGACTGTGTCATAAAGCAGTAATAAGTTTAAATGACACTTTAAACCCTTACGTATGCTAAAAGGTCAATCACAACAGTGCACATGCGTTTTAGCAGTTTAGCTGTTTATTAGCATCACGTTAGCATCAAAGATTTCCTTGTAGTAGCAAATTCTAAACCATTAATAAGCACTTTATTAAACATGAAACTGTACAAAATGTTTTATAGAAGCTGTGTTTAAGATCTACAGTGAGGGTCTGGTGGTTTTGTGTTAAATCTAATCTGTAGTATGATAAATAGCACAGATGGAGAAAGGTTCATGGAGTGTGTGATTTGGGACGAGTTAAAACAGGTGTGAGATGGTGTCCTCATCAGTGTGAGATGGTGTCCTCATCAGTGTGAGATGGTGTCCTCATCAGTGTGAGATGGTGTCCTCAGCAGTGTGAGATGGTGTCCTCATCAGTGTGAGATGGTGTCCTCATCAGTGTGAGATGGTGTCCTCATCAGTGTGAGATGGTTTCCTCATCAGTGTGAGATGGTTTCCTCGGCAGTGTGAGATGGTGTCCTCATCAGTGTGAGATGGTTTCCTCATCAGTGTGAGATGGTTTCCTCATCAGTGTGAGATGGTGTCCTCAGCAGTGTGAGATGGTGTCCTCAGCAGTGTGAGATGGTGTCCTCAGCAGTGTGAGATGGTTTCCTCAGCAGTGTGAGATGGGTTCCTCAGCAGTGTGAGATGGTTTCCTCAGCAGTGTGAGATGGTGTCCTCAGCAGTGTGAGATGGTGTCCTCAGCAGTGTGGGATGGTGTCCTCAGCAGTGTGAGATGGTGTCCTCAGCAGTGTGGGATGGTGTCCTCAGCAGTGTGAGATGGTTTCCTCAGCAGTGTGAGATGGTGTCCTCAGCAGTGTGAGATGGTGTCCTCAGCAGTGTGAGATGGTGTCCTCAGCAGTGTGGGATGGGTAATTCAATGATGATTCTATAACCTCAGACCTGGAGCGCTTTCTTCTCTGCTCTGGTTTATAAAGACTCATATTACTCCTAAATGAAATAAAACCTCACAGTTGGATAAATCTTTGAGGTTAATTAGTCTTTTCTTGCTGCCCGTGTTTTCACAGATAAAGCAGAACACCTCCTGTCTCTCCTGGGTGTCTTTAAAGATCACGGCTGAATAATGGCACTGTCAGTGATGACTTTCTGAAAGGGCAGAGGAGAAAATGTCACAGATTTTTGGTCAGAACGTTATAAACTGAGCTGAACTACGACAGGAACCATGTGCTGTGCTAATCGTGTGGTGCGATGGAGTGGAGTGATTTCAACGGTTCACCTTCAGTCCATAACTTCCACTCACAGACGACTCACAGAAACACGTTCGCTGTGTAGGTTTGTGAGACTGGATGCTAAAGTGGTTTAGCACTGGATGCTAATGGTGCTAACAAGTAGCAGAAGCTTCTGGCTTCCAATTTAGCATCATGTTTCCTCATACAGCTGTAAAGAGAAACGTCACAGAGATAAAAACTCTTACAACACATATACACAAGGAAAGGCTTTCTTCCTCATGTAAGGGGCGTGGCCTAATGTCTGAAGGCGGAGCCTGTCTATAAAAGTATGGTAGGGTTTAATTAGCGAGTGTGTGATGATTTGGCTCTCAGATGTCACGGTGTGGATTGTTGATTTTTATTTTCCGCTCTGTGAATAGAGAAGATGTAAGTCAGCGTTCTCTGAGCCGTGTGAGGAGATGAAGGTGAAACAGGTGAGACGAGCGTGGAGGAAATGTGAGAAACGCTTTGTTCGTCTCAGCACTAAAACTCCGGCTCTGAGTTACGTGGCGAGATAAAACCACATCGCATCCAGCCAAGAGACCGGGCTGAAATATTTTAGTGTTGGATTCTGGAGCTGCATCTTAGACTTTATTCATTTCTACATTATTCACGGAGACGTCACGCCACAACAGCGTGAAGGAAAATGGAGAAAAACGAAGCGAGGCTGTTAGTATGAATTATGGCTTCGCTGTGATGGCAGAAATACACGATTACTGGCCAAAAACCTGCAGGTGAACCGCAGCTGCGTCCAAAAACTCTCAACACACCACTGAGAAATGTTCTCATTTCATCACACCATCGATCTGAAGACCTTTCTGCTTTCAATCACAGAACTGAGCTGTTACTGAGAATTAACACCACAATTAATGATCTATTAATGTAAATGTTTTATATTTAAACATGAACACCTTCGTTTTAGAGAGGGGGGGGAGAGTGAGAGGGGGGGAGGGAGAGAGAGAGAGGGGAGAGAGAGAGAGAGTGTGAGAGAGAGAGGGAGAGAAAGAGAAAGAGAGAGAGAGTGTGAGAGAGAGAGGGAGAGAAAGAGAGAGAGAGAGAGGGAGAGAAAGAGAGAGAGAGAGAGAGAGAGAGAGAGTCGGTGTGTGTGTGTTTGTTAATTAATTAATACACATTCAGCATCATACAGGTTTATAAACACTTATAGATTCCAAACACCTTTAACTACGTAATAATCATACCACAGTTTGTTTTGGCATCGTTTCCTCCTGCTCCATCACTTCTTGTTATCTACACTCAGGATTCTGCACCTCAGACTGGAGGGAACAGTTTAGTCCTTAAAGCTCAGGAGCTTCCAGCTCAGATTTAGTAACTTCACCGAACGGAAGCCGCTTCGACGACGATCCGTTGAGACATGAAATATTTTCTTCTTTTAATAGTGTGTGATGAAGCAGGAGGATAAAAAGCACGGCGTGAACGTCAGCTCCTGACAGACAGGAATCCAGCGCTGTCAAACTCTCAGCGTGAACAGATGGGGTTTAATTCGTCGCTATAAAGAACAGATTTTCTCTTAATGGCAGCTGGAAGGTGAGGAGTGAAGAGTTAAATAATAAATAAATAATAAATATGCAGCGAAGCTCCATGTTCAGCTCTTACAGAGACGTACACGTCAAATCATTCCACTTTGTTTTTTTAAGTATTTTTCTCACAGACACGACACTGAAGTCTGAGATAAACAGCGTGGAATAAAAGAGTTGGTTATTTAATTAGAGTTTTAGCTCACGGCTGTCAAACGGCGTTCTACAAACCACAAGAGTCGTATCGTCTCACACGGAACATTCATTCATCTTCTACCGCTTATCTGAACTACCTCGGGTCACGGGGAGCCTGTGCCTATCTCAGGCTTCATCGGGCATCAAGGCAGGATACACCCTGGACGGAGTGCCAACCCATCACAGGGCACACACACACACACTCTCATTCACTCACACAATCACACACTACGGACAATTTTCCAGAGATGCCAATCAACCTACCATGCATGTCTTTGGACCGGGGGAGGAAACCGGAGTACCCGGAGGAAACCCCCGAGGCACGGGGAGAACATGCAAACTCCACACACACAAGGTGGAGGCGGGAATCGAACCCCGACCCTGGAGGTGTGAGGCGAACGTGCTAACCACTAAGACACCGTGCCCCCTCACACGGAGCACTAACGCTTTATACTAACAGGAAGTAGACGCTGTTTCTCACTCCATTGTGAATGACACTGAGTTCATGTGACATGGTTCTGCTAGTTAATCAGAATTTACTGAATTATTAAATCACTAACGAGCGACAATCGGTGTGTCAGCGGCCATCTTGAAAATGTTTCTCATCCAGCACAGGCTCCTAGATTTTTGTATTGAGGCTCCACTGGTGAACCATCAGGTGTCTCCTCATGCCTTCAATATCTTAATCCGTGTTGAGATTCTGGATCTAAACTTTTAATACTTTAAACCTGCCGTCACAAAACAATACGAGACCTTTGAACCTGCAGACGTGCGCTGGAGTTTAGTCTGAAATACGTTAATGTTCAGCCACGATCGCGCTATTGAACACATCCATCAGGGGACCGTCAGGACAGTGTGTGTGTGCGTGTGTGTGTGTGTGTGTGTGTGTGTGTGTGTGTGTGTGTGTGTGTGTGTGTGTGCGTGCATACTGAGCAGATCGACTCAAATGACTGCATTGAATTCCTGAAAGTGTGTAAAGTGTTAGTGAAGTTGGACTGAAGACTGAAGAGATTCCCGTCAGCGAGTGAAGCTGTTAAAGACGATTAGCTTTAAAATTCAAACTTTTATTAAAAATGAAACTGAATTTAATTTTAATTTTAACCTTCAGTGTTCTTTAAACAATCAACTATAGGAAAGTAGAACATAATAAAATTTAATAGACATAAATTCACTCTTGAGATGAACGGATCTATACACAGCTTTAAATGGTTCTATGACCTGAATATCAGACCGTACTGAGGGCATTGAACAGAACCCAGTGTTCTAGGGATCCGATCTATGATCACACTTGTTGTTAAGGCTGAGGATGCTGAGGACTTAAACATCTTTAACCCGAGCAGGAGGAGTTCAGCTCTACCTGCAGCACACACACACACACACACACACACACACACACAGAGAAGCCAGACTCTCAGTCAGTGTCTGATTAACACTCTGGTTCTCATCTCTCCCTCAGGATCTGGACTGATCTCAACAAGCACCAAAAACAATCGTGGCCTTGTGCAATTACAAGCTCATTAGATAGAACAGATTGATATTTGTTAGTTTTTGTACTTTGCTGTCATTAATCTAACGTCCTGTCTGGAGGAGAGAATCTGACAAATTGGTTTTCCGCACACAACAAAGGAGGAATAAATAAACAAATTGTGTAGCAAATTGAAAATCCTCCGTGCTCACAGAGTTCCGTGTTGGATTGGAAAAGCCTTCGCTATTTCTGAGACGCTTATTTGAGAAAATAATAGAGCTGGAAACGAATGTCAGACTGGCCTCAACTTCCTGTTCCCTATCGGTACGGTTACCATGGAGACCATAGCTGTCACCGATTGGTCAGTATGATGAAGGTTCTTACTGAAGTGTTATTTAATTTTTGACATCACCAGTCTTTTAGCTTTCTTTACTACACAATCTGCTCAAGTTCTCACCCTTGTTTTGTCTACACCTTTCTCCTGGACCATAAGCTCCTGAAGATATCTCATGTACTACACATCTGCATAACATCTGCATAACATCTGCATTAACACAGTTTACTTTTGTTTACAGTAAAAGTTGCTCCTAATGGCCTCAGAACTGAAGTTCTACTGGTGTCATGATCCTAAACATCTCACAGCTTCAGTGGTGGAATCTTCTGGATTCTGGATCAACGCTTCTACATTTCATGTTCGAATGAAACGACCCAACAAAACAAAACGTTTTTAAAATGTTTTTAAAACAACCAAATTCAGAACCTCTAACCTCTAAAACCTCTGTAAAGCACAGCGAACATGCACGTTGTATCAGAAACCGAATCCGTGTCTGATTTTTTTTTTTGCTCTGCCATTTTGGGATGCAAGGTATCGTGGGAAATGTGATCCGCCCCCTGCAGCGAGCCCTTAGATGGCGCTCTGTGGGGAGCTGCGGCTGCGTAGCGTCGCTTTCAAACATTCGCCATAATCCAGATTAAACGCAGGCAGCTGCTGAGATCAGACACGGGAGTGTGTACACTGCGACAGTAACACATAACGACAAGTCGCATAATCACGCTTTTGAAAATCAGTCCATTCATAAACACCCCATTCATTAGATTTAATCCCCGGCTGAACATCACACCATGAGGATCAGAGCTGAGAGTTCAGGGAGAAAAGCTGCTTCCGTTTATAGCGTGATGATTAAAATAACAGTCCATCAGATTTACACACGCTCTTAAACATACTCTAAAAATCAGACAGAGAACAGTGAGAAAAAAACAACAAGGAGTTCAGCAGCAGAGCGGATTTACTGAGGCGTGAGTAACGTTCTCACCACACCAAAGGGTTAGTGTCCATATTACAGGAAGTATCAACGTTCTCACAACAAATACTGAACAATGAGAAACATAGAAGTTTAAAAAAGAGAGAGAGAGAGAGAGAGAGAGAGAGAGAGAGAGAGAGAGAGAGAGAGAGAGCACAGAAACATTTGGCCACTATATAAGGGTTTATTTAATAATTTTAGCAGCTCTGATCTAAATGTTTACATTAACACACTCCCTCAGATACCGTATCGTTTCCATAGT
>NC_083472.1:25446468-25448968 GCF_030014155.1 Tachysurus vachellii
GTGTGTGTACAGTGTGTGTGTGCAGTGTGTGTACAGTGTGTGTACAGTGTATGTGCAGTGTGTGTATAGTGTGTGTGTACAGTGTGTGTGTGCAGTGTGTACAGTGTGTGTACAGTGTGTGTACAGTGTGTGTACTGTGTGTGTGTGTGTGTGTGTGTGTGTGTGTGTGCAGTTTATCTGCATCAGTGTGAACCGCGTTGGTTTTCTCTCTCAGGCCTTTGTGTAATCTGGAGTGTCGTCTCGCTCCTCTTTATAAACAAAGGCTTTGATCTGTTAAAGAAAAGAGCTTCAGTTCAGTCTGAGTTTCTGCTGTGAGTTTTTAGTGAGTAATTAAAGCGTCTGTGTCTTTTCTCTTCAGCTCCATCCATCAACCAGCCGCCGGCCGTTTCTGTTCCCGCTCGCTTCACGGTGAGACGGCTGCTGACTCTCGCTTTATTTCTCTGTTAGAAAGACGAGACCTAAAGCTCTGAGTGTGTAAATGACACGTTGCTGTGAGCGGCTGGTTGTTATGATCGATGTTCTGCTCTCGTTCTCCTGCTCTACATCAGCTCCTTAACGTTCGGTCCAAAATGACCCACATGCAATAACAATGGTTCCTGAAGATGATGTGATGAAGATAAAAGACGTCACGCTGCGTCAGGGACGATCCTGCTCTGTTATTCAGGACATGCCCTCACACACAGATGACACGCCCTCACACACACATGACACGCCCTCACACACAGATGACACGCCCTCACACACACATGACACGCCCTCACACACAGATGACACGCCCTCACACACAGATGACACGCCTTCACACACACATGACACGCCCTCACACACACATGACACGCCCTCACACACAGATGACACGCCCTCACACACAGATGACACGCCCTCACACACAGATGACACGCCCTCACACACAGATGACACGCCCTCACACACAGATGACACGCCCTCACACACAGATGACACGCCCTCACACACAGATGACACGCCCTCACACACAGATGACACGCCCTCACACACACATGACACGCCCTCACACACAGATGACACGCCCTCATGCACAGATGACACGCCCTCACACACACATGACACGCCCTCACACACAGATGACACGCCCTCACACACAGATGACACGCCCTCACACACAGATGACACGCCCTCACACACAGATGACACGCCCTCACACACAGATGACACGCCCTCAAGCCTGAAGAGACTTTCAGTACAGAATAAAGAACTGAGTTCTGCATCCTGAACTTCTCCAACATCAGGACAGAGTTTCCACTTAATATTCAACATCATTACACTTAGAACAATAATGTTCAGTTGTGTTAATCAGTATTAATGAGTATTAATCATTTTAATCATAATCATTTATAATAAAATTTAATGTTCAGGAGGAGGATTAGTGTCTCCTGATCAGATAAAGACACACACACACACACACACACACACACACACACATACACACACACACACACACACACACACACACTGCACACACACACACATACACACACACATACACACACACACACAAATACACACACACACACATACACACACACTCACACACACACACACACACGCGCATGGCAGTAAGAACAGCAATGTTTCTATGATGTCAGCTGATATAAATGCTAAACCTCCAGGAAAGCACTGAAGCTTTTCACCTAAGTACATACGGAAAACAAATGGCGTTCCTGTCTCGGAGCGCCGCGGCGAGGGAAATTTAACGATCCTGACGTCCGTGTATGTTGTGTCTGCTCGGGGTTAATGGAGATATTACTGATACGCCAGCTCACAGAAACATTTTCATCTTCCCTAAAGCGCAGTGAGCTCTGAGAGCCGTTCCAGCACGCGTGTTCAGGAGCAGCGTAACGCTGAAGGATCGTCGCTGTTCTGTAATGAACACCATTTATCTTTCTTTATGGAACATCAGATGAGCTGAAATACTAATATATAAAGCAGCTTCAATAATTATATGGCAGCTAGCCACAGGATCGTGGGTCACGGTGGCCACACGGCTGACTGATGAGGTGGACTTACTGTTACCATGGCAACGTCCACTCTTTTTCAGTAGGAATAGTGTTTTATTCCTCTTATAACCTCCTCACACTGGAGACTCCTTCACCACATCATACACACACACACACACACATACACACACTCACACACACACACACACACAATCTCCTCACACTGGAGTCTCCTTCACCACATCATACATACACACACACACTCACACACACACACAATCTCCTCACACTGGAGTCTCCTTCACCACATCATACATACATACACACACTCACACACACACACACAGACACACACACACACACAATCTCCTCACACTGGAGACTCCTTCACCACATCATACATACATACACACACTCACACTCACACACACACACACACACAATCTCCTCACACTGGAGACTCCTTCACCACATCATACATACATACACACACTCACACACACACACACACACACACACAATCT
>NC_083472.1:25461468-25471468 GCF_030014155.1 Tachysurus vachellii
CAGACAGACAGGTACAGACAGGCAGGTACAGACAGACAGGTACAGACAGGCAGGTACAGACAGACAGGTACAGACAGGCAGGTACAGACAGACAGGTACAGACAGGCAGGTACAGACAGAGAGGTACAGACAGACAGGTACAGACAGACAGGTACAGACAGGCAGGTACAGACAGAGAGGTACAGACAGAGAGGTACAGACAGAGAGGTACAGACAGGCAGGTACAGACAGAGAGGTACAGACAGACAGGTACAGACAGACAGACAGACAGGTACAGACAGGCAGGTACAGACAGACAGAGAGGTACAGACAGAGAGGTACAGACAGAGAGGTACAGACAGAGAGGTACAGACAGAGAGGTACAGACAGGCAGGTACAGACAGGCAGGTACAGACAGACAGGTACAGACAGGCAGGTACAGACAGACAGGTACAGACAGGCAGGTACAGACAGACAGGTACAGACAGACAGGTACAGACAGGCAGGTACAGACAGAGAGGTACAGACAGAGAGGTACAGACAGACAGGTACAGACACTGCTAAAATATACATCTCTGTGCTGCTTGTCACTTACTCACAATGAATGTGTGTGTGTGTGTGTGTGTTTGTGTGTGTGTGTGTGTTACAGGCCGAGCTGACCTGGGGCAGGACTCGGGGCAGATGCAGGTGGGTCAGCAGGTGAGGTACTCATTGGTCCCGGGGCTTTTCTGGAGATCAAGCATCGTCTTGGAGCAGTCACAGTTCCTTAAATTCAACATCTCCATCCAGAAGAATGCTCTGATAGGAATATATGGGAGGAAAGGACTCCCACCCTCACACACACAGGTAACACACACATACACACACACACACACACACACACACACACACACACACACACACACACACACACACAGGTAACACACACATACACACACACACACACACACACACAGGTAACACACGCACACAAACACACACACAGGTAACACACACACACTCACACACACAGGTAACACACACATACACACACACACACACACACACACACACAGGTAACACACACATACACACACACACAGGTAACACACACACACACACAGGTAACACACACACACACACAGGTAACACACACACACACACACACACACAGGTAACACACGCATACAAACACACACACAGGTAACACACACACACTCACACACACAGGTAACACACACATACACACACACACACACACACACACAGGTAACACACACATACACACACACACACACACACACAGGTAACACACACATACACACACACACACACACACACACACACAGGTAACACACGCACACAAACACACACACAGGTAACACACACACACTCACACACACAGGTAACACACACATACACACACACACACACACACACACACAGGTAACACACACATACACACACACACACACACACACACACACACACAGGTAACACACACATACACACACACACACACACACACAGGTAACACACGCACACAAACACACACACAGGTAACACACACACACTCACACACACAGGTAACACACACATACACACACACACACACACACACAGGTAACACACACATACACACACACAGGTAACACACACACACACACACAGGTAACACACACACACACACAGGTAACACACACACACACACACACACACACAGGTAACACACGCACACAAACACACACACAGGTAACACACACACACTCACACACACAGGTAACACACACATACACACACACACACACACACACAGGTAACACACACATACACACACACACACACACACACACACACAGGTAACACACACACACACACACACACACAGGTAACACACGCACACAAACACACACACAGGTAACGCACACACACTCACACACACAGGTAACACACACATACACACACACACACACACACACACACACACAGGTAACACACACATACACACACACACACAGGTAACACACACACACACACACACACACAGGTAACACACACACACACAGGTAACACACACACACACACACACAAAGGTAACACACACACACACACACACAGGTAACACACACACACACACACACACAGGTAACACACACACACACAGGTAACACACACACACACACACAGGTAACACACACACACACACACAAAGGTAACACACACACACACACACAGGTAACACACACACACACACACACACAGGTAACACACACACACACAGGTAACACACACACACACACACAGGTAACACACACACACACACACACACAAAGGTAACACACACACACACTAACATAACCTTCATGTACATTAGCATGAAACACTTTCCTTTTCCTTGATGATGATGTTATTAATCAGAAACAGAAGCAATTAATAATTTGGCTTTGACTCTTTCTGTGAGGCGTTTGGCAGCTTCTGTTAAATGCACTTCTACATTCCTGATATTATTTTACTGGATTAAATCAAGTCCAACAAATTCATTCACTAACTAATTTACTAAATGACTTGCCACAAAGAATAGCATTAAATCCAGGATAACACACACACACACACACACACACACACACAGGGCTGTTACACAATGTTCTGATGTTTCATGAATGATTTCTCTCACACACTCGACAGGCTGAAAGTGTGTGAACTCTGCTGTGTATTTCAGTACGACTTTGTGGAGCTGCTCGACGGCAGCCGTCTGATTTCCCGTGATGTGGAGGTCAGGGACGGGATGGAGAGCCCGGTCAGCATTCACTGTGCTGGATTTATTCAGTATCTTCATGTTGGGGTTTGGCATCTGGCTTTCTATAACGATGGACAGAATCTGGAGCCTGTTTCATACAACACTACGGTTCTGGGTGAGTGCTGAGGAGATGTGGCTGTGATTCTGGAGCTGAATGTGGATATGAATAACATCGTCTTTATTTTCTCTTAACTCTTTTATCACATCTTTCCTTGTTTGTTCGTCTTGTTTGTTTCTGCTTTTTACTCCTCTTCCTCCTCGTCTGCTTTGTTGATGATGATGATGATTATGATGATGATGATGATGATGATGATGATGATGATGATGATGATGATGATGATTAATAGCTATTCCTCACTCCACATCTGGATTAAAACATCTCTTGCCTCAGAATTATAGATCAAAAACCATATTTACTGAAATATTTAGAGAAAAAACTAAAAACCCACTATTTTAGGAAACTTATTAGACCTATATTTGTTTTCTGTTGTCCTGATTGCTCGACAGCTGAAGTGAGATGGTGCCACAGGGGCTCGTGATGAGGAGAATAAGACACTCAGAGCTGCTGCCAATCGATAAACTTGTGGGGAAACAGATGCTCTTTTTGCCTCCGGCTGTTCTGCACCTAATAATATAAAACATATCGATGCTCAAGTTTACCAAACTCTATAATTCCTACTGTGAAAATCTAGATCTGTCTCCATACAGCTGTTAGTGGACATGATGTTTTATTGGTCTGATGAAGACTTTCATGGTTTTCTGTCCATCATACAAACTGCTTACAGTCTCCTGCTTTGTGAAACACTGCAACGATGCTGGACTCTCAAATCATAGAGAGAGAGTAAAGAGAGAGAATAAAGAGAGAGAATAAAGAGAGAGAATAAAGAGAGACTGCTGAGGGGACGAGTGTTTAGAGCTGAGAGAACACAACACACTACAGGAAGTCACTCACTTCATCAACATTAGACGTAACCAAAAATGGGAAAAAGTGTCATGTGTTATTTAATATGTAATAAACTGTGATGGTCAGTCAGTTTTGTGAGAGGAATAAAACACTGAGGGATGTAAGAGGATGTAAGAGGATGTAAGAGGATGTTAGAGGATGTAAGAGGATGTAAGAGGATGTAAGAGGATGTTAGAGGAAAATCATCAGCTCCAGACTGTCATTATTAGTTTATGAAAAGTGCAGGAGTGAAATCTGCCAGTGATGATGTAAATCATCTGTTATTCCTGATCCTCATTCATCCTCATTTCAAATCCTCATTAATCCTCATTCCTGATCCTCATTAATGCTCATCCCTGATGATCATTAAGATTAATCCTCATTCCTGATCCTCATTAATCTTAATCCTCATCCCAGATGATCATTAATCCTCATCCCTGATCCTCATTACTCATCCTCATTAATCCTCATCCCTGATCCTCATTAATCTTAATCCTCATCCCCGATGATCATTAATCCTCATCCCTGATCCTCATTCCTCATCATTAATCCTCATTCCTGATCCTCATTCCTAACTCGCTCTCTCCATTTCCCATCTCCAGATTCACTAACCGAGTGTCCTCATAACTGTTATGGAAACGGAGAGTGTGTATCCGGCTCCTGTCGCTGTTTCCCAGGATTCCTCGGGCCGCACTGCTCTCAGGGTGAGACGACATGATCTACAGTCAGAGTTTATGAACAAGATTTGTTTAATTTCTCGTTAAATTCTGACCCGTGTTCAGACGGCGTGTTCAGGAGCTCCTGTTGAGCCGCCAAATGATGATTATCCATTTTAATCAAAGTAATTAAGCAATTTCTCGGTACGCAAAAAGAAATAGGTAATAAATCTTTTTCTGAGATTTTATATCTTACTGATGTTCTGTTCATTTACTGGCAGATTTATTAACTGACCTGCAGGATATAATGTTATATTTATAAATATATTATATACCAAGACACTCGGGAGGGTTTTGACATTTTATCCCAAAAAGTACACTGAATAAACATTATGATGATGATGATGATGATGATGATGATGATGATGATGATGATTATTAAATAACATTTGTGGCCATTGGGTTTGTTCACACAACAGAATAAAATAATTATAATATATAAAAAGATATTTCTGATATGTAAATTAGTGCATATTAAATAACCCTCACCTTTATTAGTGCATATTTTTATTAACTTATAACTGGCGACGGTTCACTTTGATCCACACAAAGAGAAAGAGAAATGTTTTGCTGTAGACTTTGACATCGAGTTTGAGAAACCTTTCTTATTGACTGTACAGAATCGTCTGAAGGACACTTTCACCTGTCGACTTTATTGTTATGCAGTAAATGAAGTTATTTGAAGTTATTTGAAGTTATTTGCCACAACAGATTATCTTCATCATAACATGACACACAGTGGAGTCCAGGCCAAAGCCCAGTCTGTGTACATTAACACCATGTCACCCAGCCGATAAATGGAGTAATTACCTGTGTTTCAGAGCATCGTCTGACTTTTAAATCGATCCAACACGGACGTTGAGATTCTGGATTCTCATCGGTTTATATCAATGTTCTCAATCATGTTCTAATAAATTGTTGTTGCGATGTTTCTCAGCTGCCTGCCCTGTATTGTGCAGTGGTAATGGAGATTACAGCAGGGGGCGCTGTCACTGCTACAGCGGCTGGAAGGGGACGGAGTGCGACGTCCCCATGGCTCAGTGTGTGGACGCTCAGTGTTCGGGTCACGGCGTGTGTGTGTCTGGGGTGTGTGTGTGTAACCGTGGATATAAAGGAGACAACTGTGACGTGGGTGAGTGAATATTTTCTTCAGCTTTTTTTCAATCACTCTGGTGTTCAGAACAATAAAAGACTTTGATTTCAGTCCAACTTTAAACTCGGACCGTGTGACGTCTCCGTTGTAGGACGAAGTTGTAGCTCAGAACAAAGGAGTCTCAGGATTTCACAGATCTATAAAGTGTAAAACGAAGTCCTTCGCCTCCGAGACACGACATTCCTCAGTATTGAACAGAAACAAGACTTTTATTGAGTCTCAGTCTTCAGCATGAAGGATCACAGAGGAACAAGGAAGAGTCTCTAAATCAGAGGTCAGACCTGATCTCATTGTGTCTGAAGGTGAATTATTCACTCACTCAATAACACACGACTCCACTGAACCCAACACTGTCCGACCTGCGCAGAGAGGAGACCAGGATCGATACACTCGATCGGAGGAGAGAAAGAACAAAGGATAAAAGTACAAGCAGGAAATAAAGGACTAGAATAGTAAAAGAAGACGAAGAAGAAGAAGAAGAAGAAGAAGAAGAAGAAGAAGAAGAAGAAGAAGAAGAAGAGCAGGACCGCGCTCAGGGACGTTGTTAATGTGAAAACACAATAAAGAGATTTTACATTGTACATAAAATTCAATTTAGCAACATTCTAAAATTTCACAATTCACATACACACTGACACACACACACACACACACACACACACTCACACACTCACACACACAAACACACACACTCACACACACACAAACACACACAAGCAAACACACACACACACACATACACACAAACACACACACACAAAGACACACTCACACACACACACAAACACACACACACACAAACACACACTCACAAACACACACACACACACACACTTCTGTAATAATAGCCAGACATGAATATTTGAGTCCATTGTATTTATGTTTATTTGAGTTTAATTTATTTGACTTCAATAGATTTATCTTCAGCTCTGTTTTAGAAGCCTTCAAGTCTTCAGCTGAACCTCTGAGACTCTGAGTGAAGTGATGAAGCTTCAAACACAAGCTCTTGTTCTGTTCAGTTCTTTTATTTTTGTTCTTCTCTCTTTGCCACGTTCCTTAATCCACATTTGGTTGTTGGTGTCTGATGAAGAGGATGTTCTTTAATTAACAGCTGTTATGATGAACAGACGCCTGCAGGCCTCCGCAGGAGAAAGGTTAATGAGGCCAAGTGAATGTCTTCATCCAGTAGAAGCTCTCCTGGGGCTGTGGATGGAGACGAGTCTGGACACGAAACCTTCTACACCTCACATTTAAAAACAAATTATTTCTTGTGTCTTCATCTTCAAGTATTTAATGACTAAGCAGCAGGTTGCTGATGTCACTGAGCTGTGTTTAAGTTTATGAAGTAAAATCTCCTCTAATTTATTATTGCAGATGTTGTGATTTCAGCATCAATGAAGAAACTGTATCTATTGTGGTTCTGATCCACAGATGTCAAGGGGAACATCTCTCTCTCTCTCTCTCTCTCTCTCTCTCTCTCTCTATCTCTCTCTCTATCTCTCTCTCTGTCTCTCTATCTCTATCTCTGTCTCTCTCTCTCTCTCACTCTCTCTCTCTCTCTCTCTCTGTCTCTCTCTCTGTCTCTCTGTCTGTCTGTCTCTCTCTCTCTCTCTCCCTCTCTCTCTCTCTCTCTCTCTCCCTCTCTCTCTCTCTCTCTCTCTCTCTCTCTCTCTCTCTCTCTCTCTCTCTCTCTCCCTCTCTCTCTCTCTCTCTCTCTGTCTCTCTCTCTCTCTCTCTCTCTCTGCAGTGGAATGTTTGGACCCGTCCTGTTCAGATCACGGTTCTTGTCTTCAGGGTCGGTGTCACTGTTTTCCTGACTGGACCGGGTCCAGGTGTGAGTCTCAGGTGTCTCTGTGTCCTGAACATTGCTCCACTGGAGGACATTTTGAGAACAAGGCGTGTGAGTGTGAGCCCAACTGGACCGGACCGAACTGCTCCACTGGTGAGAGTTTAGACCTTTTAAATTTAAAAGAATAACAGATCATTTGGAATTAAAATAGGAGATGATGGACACGGTCAATATCTTTATGGTGGAGAAAACCTCACACTCTAATCACGTCTAATCTGATCAGTTATGTCCAATCCGATGTCACTTCCGGACGAGGTATATTTAATTATTTATTTATCTTATTATTTAATTTGAAATAAAAGGATTCTTTTAGCACTCAGGCTGTGTGCTGTGGGACTCCTGCTGCAAAGCCACTGGGATCTTTGTCTCTTCATTACCTCCATCTCAATTAAATAAACTTTAATTAATGTACGTGCTGCGGATCGACCCGCCTCCTGCTGAGACCTGGAAGTGTGAAAAGCAGATAAACACCTTGCTGCTAATGAAACATTGATTATGTTGACTAATGTAGAAAAGAGGCCTTCCTGTTAAAAGAATAGATTGAATGATTTGCTCTTGTTTTCTCAGCAGTTTTAATATTCCACAGCGCAGCTCGGAGCTTTCAGGAGCTCACAATCGAAAGAAAAACCTGCTGGAAGAGAATGTAAAGACTCCTGATACATTAGGGGTCATTAACTTAATTCTCTTCCATTCAGCTTGTTGTTCGTGTCTGAAATTGCTCCCATTTGTATTTTTGTTTCAAAATCTCCATCTCAGCTGAAAAGCAGGAGGAAAATGAGTCAGTGAGTCGTTTGTACTGCGTGTTCTCTGCTTCCGCAGCTTCTGTATAAAGAACAGACTGATTGCTGAGAGGGTCGTAGTATTTAAAATCTTCTGGAGGGTCGTTAAGAGGTAAAGCGGTGAAAATGTAATCCTGGGTTGAATTAAAGGTGAAAACATCCAGGAGAAAAGAAGGATAAGATAATAATAATAATAATAATAATAATAATAATAATAATAATAATAATAATAATAATAATAAGATAATAATAATAATAATAATAATAAGATCATAATAAGATAATAAGATAATAATAAGATAATAATAAGATAATAAGATCATAATAAGATAATAATAATAATAATAAGATAATAATAAGATAATAAGATAATAATAAGATAATAAGATCATAATAAGATAATAATAATAATAATAAGATAATAAGATAATAATAAGATAATAAGATCATAATAAGATAATAAGATCATAATAAGATAATAAGACTTCCTGTTCACTCGTATCTGATGTTCTACACTAAAATCCTGAAACAAGCTGAATTTATTACTCAGTGAAATAAAGTTGTGTGTTTGTGATGTCAGAGTTGTGCGCTGCAGACTGCGGGTCGCACGGTGTGTGCGTCGGTGGTGTGTGTCGCTGTACAGACGGCTGGTCAGGGGTTCGGTGTGAACAGGAGGAGTGTAAACTGCACTGTGGGGAACATGGTGTGTGTCGTGAAGGTCAGTGTGTGTGTCATCAAGGCTGGACAGGAGAACACTGTAACATTGGTGAGTCCAACACACACACACACACACACACACACACACACACACACACACAGATACACACAGATACACACAGATACACACAGATACACATACACACACAGATACAGACACACATTCACTCACACACACACACACAGATACACATACACACAAATATACACACACACACACAGATACACACACACACAGATAAACACACATACACACAGATACACACACACACAGATACACACACACACAGAGACAGACACAAACAGATACGCACACACACAGAGACAGACACACACAGATACACACACAGATACACACACACATTCACTCACACACACACACACACAGATAGACATAAACACACACACAGACACACACATACACACACACACACACACACAGACAGACACACACAGATACACACACACACTCACTCACACACACTCACTCACACACACACACACACACACACACACACACACACACACACACTCACTCACACACAAATACTATGTGAACTTCGTACCTGTGCTGAGTTCGGTGTGTGGGCGGAGCCAGAAACAGTACTGCTCACTGATTAGCCAGAAATAAATATTTAAATTAAAGCCGTTTTTTCTAGAGACTGTAATGTTGTGTATAACGTCACAGAACAGGAACGAATTTAAAATGGAATGTTTTCACACATTTTTATTGATTTCTACTGAATTCGATTCAAAATAAAACACAAAGCTTCACTTTAGATGTTCAGTGTTTAGAATGTAGTTTATAATAAAGATCTAAAACTGAGGTTCTGCTGTAGAAAAAATACAAAATAAACATGTGCAAAAGTCGCTCTTTTTACGTTAAGATAAAGTAATGGCACCCCTCGCTATCTTTGATTTATTTACATTTTATTAATCAAATCGATGATCAGCAGGAAACCACAGAAACTTCTAAAATGTCAACATAAAAGGAAATTAATATTTTGGATTTAATTTATCACACAGAGAAACACTGAATTTAAAAAAACAACAACAAAAAAAACAATTATTAAATAATCAGAACTTTT
>NC_083472.1:25476468-25486468 GCF_030014155.1 Tachysurus vachellii
GCTGGAATTTTATAATCAGCAGAAGATCGAAGGAATCTGATGGAGTTCGTTTTAGCTGCTGGATTAAAATTCTTTTCCCAGCAGGACAGGAAGTGAGAACATGGAGAAAACAGCAAGAAACCAGCAAACCCAGCACTTCTGAGTCCTGCGTTCTGATTGGTCAGAAGGTGTTGATTAGTTTTTTACGACAGTGCGGGTTTATATTAATGCGCTCACTCTAATACGTTACTGTTTCCATAGCAACAGCTGGCTCACACAGATGCTTGCTGTAAGGAGATATTTTCCGTATGAACACGTGTGTGACACAGGAAGTGGTGTTTAGAGCTGCTGTAAGATAAGTGACAACAAGAACTTACTCTATTCACAGGACATTACATGTAACTAGAAACAGATCAAAAGTATGACTGTTAGAGAAAATAATTAACTTTGGTGTGGTGACAGACACACACACTCACACACACACACACACACACACACACACACACACACACACACACACACACAGTTTATTGTATTAATGGAACACAGTCTGAAATCACTGTCAGTGTGAATTTACAGAGATTCTGATGTCTGGTATGTTGATTGATTCGACATTCTTTATGTTGTTTATCCCTCAATGTCTGAGACGCGTGTGTGTGTGTGTGTGTGTGTGTGTGTGTGTGTGGTAATTGCATGTTTGAGTTGAAGTTCTTGACCGTGTGTGTGTGTGTGTGTGTGTGTCTTTAGACAGTTGTCCCGGTCTGTGTAACGGTAACGGACGGTGTGTTCTCGATCAGAACGGATGGCATTGTCTCTGCCAGCCCGGGTGGAGAGGAACAGGATGTGATGTCGCCATGGAAACCGTTTGCTCCGACGGAAAAGACAACGAAGGAGGTGAGAAGCGATGTTGAATAACACCTTGTTTTCCTCTTGTAAATTTGCATATCAGATATGATTGGTTAAAATTCATAGGAGTTTATTTGGTGACATCACAGCTTGCACTCGTATTAGCTCCGCCCCCAGATTAGATTACACAAGACCTAATCACCTAGTGAACACTAACGTCTAGTTCTTTAGCTCCCGGTATAAATAAGAGACACAAAATGTCTATAAAAAGAGTGAAAGGATAAAAAATGTAAATATTAATTATTAATTTTAATAAATATTTAAATCATTGTTGTTTATTCTGAGTTTTTGTCCAACTTTGTGACACAGACGGTCTGATGGACTGCATGGATCCGGACTGCTGCGTTCACACGTCCTGTCAGGAACAAACTTTCTGCCGTGGAGCACCTGACCCTAAAACCACGACCCCTCAGCGACCTTTAACCCCCACCATGACCTTTTATATGCGAGTCAGCTTCCTAATAGCAGAGAGAGGAACACATCGACTTCCTGTAGAGAGTCCGTTTAACAGCAGGTCAGAACAGAACTGGCTCCTTCTCCTGACACAGAGTTTAAATAGCTTATGTTTCATTCGCTAGGATAAATTTTAGATGGTAACAATAAAGCGTGTGTGTGTGTGTGTGTGTGTGTGTGTGTGTGTGTGTTAGTCTGGTGTCTGTAATTCGAGGTCAGGTGATCACGGAGGACGGGACGCCGCTGATCGGGGTGAACGTCTCACTGCTGCACGACACGGAACACGGATACACCATCACACGCCAGGACGGCATGTACGTCCACAGGCACACACACACACACACACACACACACACACACACACACACACACACACACACACAGTCTAGTGTTCTGTATTTAGTTCTACTTTTATTTCTGATTATAATTCAGGTTCTATTTCTGGTTCTGTTCCACATGATTTCCTTCCTGTACTAGTGACTGGTTCTGATTCGTTTCTGTCTCTTACAGGTTTGATCTGTTGGTTAACGGTGGATCGTCTCTGACTCTGAGTTTCACTCGTGCTCCGTTTCCCATAATGCACCACTCTGTGTGGTTGCCATGGCGAGTATTTCATGTGATAAACCGATTGGTGATGAGGCAGGAAGAAAAGCACACGCCCATCTGTGAGCTCAGTGGCCTTGAAAGACCCGCCCCACAAATTGTGACTACACCGCTATCAACCTTTTACAGCTCCGCCCCTGAGGTCACGCCCATCATACCTGAGACACAGGTGAGTTTCACTTCAGGGAAGCAGAACATGTGATTTCCATCTCCAAGAATCCGGATAGTATGCTGAGAAAAGGAGGGTCTGGTTCTGGTTCTGGTTCCTGTTTAAGTTCATGTTCTAGTCCTCATTTTGTAAGTCCTTGATTTAGTTTTAGTCCTCACTCCAGTTTTCTCCTAGTTCTAGTTGTTGTTCTGTTTTAATTTTAGTCCTTATTTTTATTTTTAAGTCTAGTTTTATTATTAATCAGATTTGTTGTTGTATTTCTGGTCTTATTCTCATTCATGTTCATTCATGATCTCCGTCTGCCTCCTGTTATTGTACTGGGTTCTGTTCTAGTTTTAGCTCTTTTTCTTCTAACCCGCATTGGGAACAGTGAGGATGAAGTAAAGAACAGGGGACAGGAAGTCAAGTGTAAAGCTCTCGCTGTGGTTCTCCAGGTTCTCCATGAGCAGACCGCCGTTCCTGGCAGTGATGTGAACCTGGTGTATCTCAGTTCTCGGGCGTTCTCCTACAAACCGGTCCTGAAGGTGATCATGACCCAGACTCTTCTTCCCTTCGGCCTCGTTAAAGTGCACTTGATGGTGGCTGTGGAAGGAAGAATGTTCCAGAAGGAGTTTCCAGCATCTCCGAGACTCTCTTTCACCTTCATCTGGGATAAAACTGACGCTTACGGACAAAAAGTGTACGGCCTGGCCGAGGCTGTGGGTGAGTCGCTGTGGAGACTTTAATACAACTCAGTTTATTCCTCAACCCCGATTCTGTGATAAGGCTGAAGCTCAGAATGTAGTCCATTAGATTCACATCACTGACTTCAACTAAGTAGCTGCTAGTTAAAGTTTGCTTCTTTATATTGAAAATAGTTTTAAAGTTTATCACAATGGGGGGTCACGGTGTCTTAGTGGTTAACACGTTCGCCTCACACCTCCAGGGTCGGGGTTCGATTCCCACCTCCACCTTGTGTGTGTGGAGTTTGCATGTTCTCCCCGTGCCTCGGGGGTTTCCTCCGGGTACTCCGGTTTCCTCCCCCGGTAAAAAGACATGCATGGTAGGTTGATTGGCATCTCTGGAAAATTGTCCATAGTGTGTGATTGTGTGAGTGAGTGAGTGTGTGTGTGTGTGTGTGTGTGTGTGTGCCCTGTGATGGGTTGGCACTCCGTCCAGGGTGTATCCTGCCTTGATGCCCGATGACGCCTGAGATAGGCACAGGCTCCCCGTGACCCGAGGTAGTTCGGGTAAGTGGTAGAAGATGAGTGAGTCGTTCACTTCTACGATGACACACATTATTTATTTATTTTTTAGGACCGCGTTAGTTATGATGAGTCCTGAATGATTACATTTGTTGGTGGTTAAAAAGAAACTTTAGTTGTGCTCTTCATGGTGCAGTGTTTGTTCCTGTGGCTACACTCTAATCGATGTATCTGCATTGTTAACTATAATTAGCCATGTTGTTGGCTGAAGGTGGGCTGCGTTAGCTCTTTTGTGCGAGTGTAAGCACTCTGATGCCTTTTTCCTGCCCAGTCTGACACCGTGCAGCGGTGAGGTCATAAATAAAGCTCCAAAGAGCCGTGTTTCAGAGACCACCTGTTAGCACAGCGGCCTGTTTGCATGTGTAATCAGTCTGCTGCTGAAGCGTAACGAGCTGCAGGACCGTGGAAGGTCGCAGGACGAAGTTTTATCATGTTGCTGCTGCTGCAAAGCAACGAAGAAAAGAACAATCACGTCTCTCGCCTCGGGCCAAGTCAGATTAATTAGAACCAGAAACAAAAGAGTTACAAAGCAAACTGCAGCTCAGGAACACAGGAGGCTCTGAATTCACTAATCACACACCAATAACCTACAGAGAAGCTTCACTTATACCTTATTGTGTGTGTATACAGTAGGTGTGTGTGTGTGTGTGTGTGTGTGTGTGTTTGTGTGTGTGTGTATGGAATAGAGTAAGGATGCTGCACTGTCATTAGAGTGTGTGACATGATGTGAGATACTGTGACATGACATGAGATACTGTGACATGACGTGAGATACTGTGACATGACGTGAGACACTGTGACATGACGTGAGACACTGTGACATGATGTGAGACAATGTGACATGATGTGAGACACTGTGACATGACGTGAGACACTGTGACATGATGTGAGACACTGTGACATGACGTGAGACACTGTGACATGACGTGAGACACTGTGACATGACGTGAGACACTGTGACATGACGTGAGACACTGTGACATGACGTGAGATACTGTGACATGACGTGAGACAATGTGACATGATGTGAGACACTGTGACATGACGTGAGACAGTGTGACATGATGTGAGACAATGTGACATGATGTGAGACACTGTGACATGACGTGAGACAGTGCGACATGACGTGAGACACTGTGACATGACGTGAGACACTGTGACATGACGTGAGACAATGTGACATGATGTGAGACACTGTGACATGACGTGAGACACTGTGACATGACGTGAGACACTGTGACATGATGTGAGACAATGTGACATGATGTGAGACACTGTGACATGATGTGAGACAATGTGACATGATGTGAGACAATGTGACATGATGTGAGACAATGTGACATGATGTGAGACAATGTGACATGATGTGAGATACTGTGACATGACGTGAGACAGTGCGACATGACGTGAGATAGTGTGACATGACGTGACGTGACGTGATGAATACACACACTGATCTGCAGCTACGTGTGATAATGACACATTCATCCATCACCATCCTTCCACAGAGTGCACTATGAGGAGGTCGTGATGGAGGAGAAACTCACGCTTGATGGCTGCATCTGAGTGAAGTGAACATCAAGGAGAAAATAATAAACATGTTTTGCGTCTTTTCTGTATTTCAGATCATTTTTGTAGAGAATGTGTTGTGTTTGTTTTCGTTTGCTGGAATTAATAATGTGATAGAAATGAAATGAGGTGTGATACTGAAAGTGCACATGAATAAAAGTCATGAGAATCACTTCAGGTTCTTAAGAAATGTTTCTGAAAATGTTTTTGCTTTTGTTTTATCCTGGTGTTATTTTTCTCCTCAGTGTCTGTGGGCTTCGAGTACGAGTCGTGCCCGGGGCTGGTTCTCTGGGAGAGGAGAACCTCCACACTGCAGGGGTTTGAACCGGACGCCTCTAACATGGGCGGCTGGACGCTGGATAAACATCACATCCTGGATCTTCAGAACGGTGAGACGCTTCTGCAGCCGGTCATTTTGTCTTTGTTCTTCTCTCAGCTCTCCTCTAGCAAGGTCACGTTCTCGCTGCTCTGAGGTCACATGAGCTTTAACCATAAATATTCAGCCAGTCTTAATATATGACCCTCATTTGCATGTGATCCAGCCAGAGCTAATGGCTCAGAGTAATGGACGATTAAAAGCGGTGCAGTTTTCAGGATCAGAAGAACACAGAACTTCTGCTCCAGCCTGATTTGGATGAATGAATTACGTCCTTCCTCCAGTACAAAATGCTGACAGAGAAATACAGAGATCAGATTTATTTCTGCAGGACCACCGCTGAGGGTTTCACAATATGGTAATTGCGTCATTTTTCTGGTGTGCTAGCAGTGAACCAAAGCAAATGGACTTTCTCTGAGATTCTTCATCAGTTCTACTAAATGATCGAGTTCCTGATGTTCAAGGTTCTGTCTCTGACACTTGTTAACATTGTTCTGAAGTTTCATGGGTGGTAATATGTGTAGAAGATAAGCAGATAATAAATCCTGGCTGGTGATGAATCAGGTTTTTCTGACAGCGGTTAGAACTCCTGGATGTTCAGAAAACTGTAGGCGGTTCTAAAGCAGGGGCGGGGTTAGTGAACAGGAAGAAGTACTTAGATTGAAAGTGACCTCTGGTGTCTTTGTGCAGTGTGGTGTGTGTACGGTTCCTCAGAGGTTCTTTGGTGCTTAAGGGTTCTACAATTCTAAATGGATACAAAAAAGGTTTCTGTGTAGAATGATTAAGGGCTCCTGCATTCGACCAAGCGGAGAACCTCATTTTACACTCAGTCAGAAAGCAGCCACCAGGTCCTACATCATCTCTGGCTGGAACCTTTTAAAAAGTGTTTTGAGAAGACACCAAGTTTGCACAGTCCACACACATTCATCACTTCTGGAAGGGTTTCTTTGTTAAACACTTTCTTACTTAAACCTGCTCTACGTGGACAGGAATCTGAGAGTGTGGCTTGTTCAGATCATCAAAGCTTGTATAGAAATCTTAAGATGTTCAGGTTAGTGGCTTTCACTTCCTCATTAGAAGAGCTGATGTGAAGACTCATGGCTCCTCTGTTGCCTCATGTTGATTAAATTGCCACTTTTCCACTCTAATGATACAACCTGCTTCCATTGTGGAGGATGAAGACCAGCTGATGCTTCTGTAAAAGAGCAACACCACACTAACGACTGTGTTCAGTAATAAACACCTCTTCACTCTTTAATAGATGAACCTGTGAGAAGCTGTTATTTACTAAAATGAGGGTGTGAAAGAGACATTTGGAGGAAGTAAAGCAGAGATAAAGTATGAGATAAACGCTGAGACTGTGCTGTTATCCTTGGCGTTTTATGATTATCTTGCTTTATGTGTCCCATCACGCAGCTTTACAGAGTTATTAACCTTCATGTTCTGTTTATGACTGAACCCACAGTCCCACAGACCCTCAGCAGCTCTTTAGATTTTATAGTGGAACGTTTATTGTAAAAAGTCCCAGTTGGTTTTCTTTATATAGTGAAAAATAATCTGCAGTGTTGGAATAAAGACCCTGCTGTTTCCATAGAAACGATCATATTTTTATTCCAAATCCAAAATTTGCTTTGGGAGCTGAAAATCTCGACCGTCTTAATACACGGTGGATCGCCGTCGCTTTGGTAACCAATCACTGTCGTGTGGTGTCATCAGTCATCTGACTCCGCCCCCTTGTGTCTTGTGGACCTCTGACTCCGCCCCATTGTGTCTTGTGGACCTCTGACTCCACCCCCTTGTTGCATGTGGACCTTTGACTCCGCCCCTTGTGTCTTGTAGACCACTGACTCCACCCCCTTTGTGTCTTGTGGACCTCTGACTCTGCCCCCTTGTGTCTTGTGGACCGCTGACTCCGCCCCCTTGTGTCTTGTGAACCTCTCACCCCGCCCCTTTGTGTCTTGTGGACCTCTGACTCTGCCCCTTGTGTCTTGTGGACCTCTCACCCCGACCCTTGTGTCTTGTGGACCTCTCACCCCGCCCCCTTGTGTCTTGTAGACCACTGACTCCACCCCCTTTGTGTCTTGTGGACCTCTGACTCTGCCCCCTTGTGTCTTGTGGACCGCTGACTCCGCCCCCTTGTGTCTTGTGGACCTCTGACTCTGCCCCCTTGTGTCTTGTGGACCTCTCACCCCGCCCCCTTGTGTCTTGTGGACCGCTGACTCCGCCCCCTTGTGTCTTGTGAACCTCTCACCCCGCCCCTTTGTGTCTTGTGGACCTCTGACTCGGCCCCCTTGTGTCTTGTGGACCTCTCACCCTGCCCCTTGTGTCTTGTGGACCTCTGACTCCGCCCCCTTGTGTCTTGTGGACTGCTGACTCCGCCCCCTTGTGTCTTGTGGACCTCTGGAAAAGACAGACAGAAAAACAACACAAGTTCACTCAATAAGTCAACGTTTGCTCTTAGACAAAACTAGCTTAGCCTGATTGATTCAGTTCCTTCGGTCATGCCGTATGACACGTGTCATTTAATGTGTTTCTGTCAGGGACGTGGGGATAAAAACAGACCCGAATGCAGGATAACGTAAAAATTAAAAGGTTTATTAAATAAAAAACATAAAACAGGAACAAAGACACAACAAGACTTGACACGAGACGAAAGACGACACGGCGAGTGAGAGACGAGAGCGGGGCAGACACGTGACACAGAACGTAAACAACAGCACGTGGCTAAAGTCTGGGTGTGAATTAACCAAAGCAATAATGATCAAAATAAAGAAACCTGATGCAGTTGGAGCTCTTAACAGATCACCTTTACAAACACATTGTAATGAACACGTTCACTGCATCATGTTTCTCATTGTGTTCATTATCAGCTACACGTTAGTCGTGAACACGTTATAATCACTCAGGTGACGTCTGATAAAGAAATAAATCTGATAGTGAACACAGATTTACGGAGCAGCTGCATGTCTAATCTCTTTAAATCCCGATTTAGTGAGTTACTGAAACGACACGTTCCTCTGTGCCGCTGTGTGAATCACGTTAGTCTGAGTTTTAGAATTTACATGTAAGCTTTAACGTACGAACACGTCGCCTTTAAGTCCCTGCGTCACTCTTCATCAGAGGAATAAAGGGCAGGATAAAAAAAGGCCAGTCGTCGAGTCTCACCAGACATCTCGACATCTCATTTGTCTTACAGACGTCTACACCGGGTGGATTAGACGTCTGATCACCTCACTGTGGCTTTCTGTGTGTGACTCTCAGCTTTATTAGCACTTCTGTGGAGATAAAACAAAGATAAATTAAATATAATTTCTAAATCGTTGCAAATAATTTTAATTCCTACAATATAAATCTAAATCTAAATACACCCAAGAGTACATTGTGTTTGGGAATCAAACCTGTGGTGTCGGAGTCGGAAGAAGTGTTTGTGTGAGGGATAAAATGTAAAATGTTTACGCCTCGACTCATGAGGACTGTCATGTGACTGAGTTTCTGCTAAATGCTGAAATAATAATGAGATCAGAGCACTCAGTGTAAGAGCGTCGATAATCAGCCAGAAGCAGAGCTCTTACCTCAGAACCCAGGAGATGAACATGGAGACATTAGAAGCTCCATTACACTTTTTCTTGTTTCTTTCTTTTCTATTATTTAGATTTTAGAAAGAAAGAAACTTTTTTTTTCAATTCCTATAGAAATATGGATTTGATAATAAATCAATCTGTAATAAGATCTTTGATATGATTAATGCTGCATAAGATCAGAAACAGGATGAAGACACACAACATGCTAACGGTACAGAGCGCTGAGGAAAGAGAAGACGCTCTAAAGCGGATGACCGTGTTCCTGTCCTGCTGCCCCATTAATTAAGCTTCAGATCCTTCAGAAAGCGGTGTGAGGCATGTGAGGCGTGTGAGGAGTGTGAGGAGTGTGAGGAGTGTGAGGAGTGTGAGGAGTGTGAGGAGCAGGTCAGGTGACCGTCAGTGTTCTCATTTCAGTTTGTATTTTCATTTGCGCTAATCCGAACGCTAACACTAAATCGCCTGTAAATGTCAGCCAGCATTTGCTAGCATAGCGCTTAGCTGGCAACATAGCTCACGTTTTTACCACAATGATGAACATGAATATTTCTAATAAAGTGTGACATGGAGTAATCATGGAGGTTTGATTAGATTTAAATCAATATGAACAGAATATAGGGGGGTCACGGTGGCTTAGTGGTTAGCACATTCGCCTCACACCTCCAGGGTTGGGGGTTTGATTCCCACCTCCACCTTGTGTGTGTGGAGTTTGCATGTTCTCCCCGTGACCCGAGGTAGTTCGGATAAGCGGTAGAAGATGAATGAGTGAGTGAGTGAGTGAGTGAACAGAATATGCAAATAAAGCTTATTAGTCTGTGAAAGTGTCACGTAATCACCAGGTCCTTCGCTCACTCACCACCAATCACATTCACCTGAGTACTAATCATCACCACCTGGTCCTCATTCCCCAATCAACACACACTATATAAGCCACTCTCAGTCACTCACTCATCGTCTGCTCTCATTTGTACTAACAACGTTTTCTCTGCAGTCATTCAAGCTCCAGACTCCTGTTTGTCTTCTAGAAATCTGTTACCCTTCCTTCATCCTCGCTTTCGGAGCGACGGGATTCACTCTTATATCTTCTTCTTCAGTTTAACGATCCATTGACTCGGATTCCTAA
>NC_083472.1:25491468-25503968 GCF_030014155.1 Tachysurus vachellii
CACTTCAAGGTTATGGACTGATCTGTTGCCGCTCTAAACAGCTTTTAATAACAAAGCCTGTAATCTTTATCCATTTCCTGTAGAAAGTCACCGATGCACGGCGTGTCTCGTGTCCCGTGTCTCGTGTCCCGTGTCCCCAGTCTGTCTTTCACTCGATGCTAATGGTGTCCACATTAACCGACTCGGGGAAGAGCAGACTGATAGATTTAATGAATGTAAATCAGCGCAGCCTGATGAAATGCCTTCAGCTGTTGACAGTCATTAAGATGTGTGCATCATGGCTATTTTCCCCCCTCCACTCACTTGGGAGTCGTAACGAGTGAAATGATTTGGCACACTTCAAGGCATCATCACTGCCTCCTCAAATATTTTCTAGTCACGTCTGATTTATTCCGCCTTTCCTCGCGCTCATCTTCTCTCTTCAGCACCGCACAAAAAAGACACAGATGGTGAATCAGTGAACTTCTCGAGAAACATTAATATTTAAAACGCTGCGTTATTCCTTCTGTCATCTCCAACCAACCTCTCGTTTCAGCATTTACACTCATCTAATCAACACATCTCCATCTCTTCCTCCATCTTCTCCCCAGTAATAACCCAGCTCACCGTTACTACCTGAGCTCGGACCCTGTGAGGGGGCAGCTGTACGTATCAGACACAAACTCCAGGCGGATTTACAGGCCCCGAGTGTTGACCGGCGAAGTGGATCCTCAGGCAAACGTGGAAGTCGTAGCAGGGAGTGGGGATCACTGTCTGCCTTTTGATGAGAATCATTGTGGAGATGGAGGACCTGCTTCTGAGGCTCTCCTCACAGGACCTAAAGGTACTTACAAGACCAAAAACACTAATCAAATCTCACAACTCTAATATTAGCATTTTTAATTTTTTCACAGGTTCCTCAGAGTAATCAGATCTTACCAGGTGGAATGGTGGTACTTTAACCAGACCTTACATTGACCACTCTGACCAGACAGCAGTCACAAGGTCCATAAGACCAGATCTTTTGTATAACACCTCAACTTTCTGCCATTGATCAGATCTGAGAAGAACCAAAGTCAGACCTTATATTCCTCAAATCTCTAAAAGACCCACTATATATGCAGCTGATCTACTGAACTGACCTCACACAGGAACCAACAAGGTCTCAGTTTAGAGCTGAAACGTTTTCAGAAGCATCAACACTAAAACTCAATAAAAGCCCTTAAAGCAACCGATCTATCCGAGTTTGGAATCCTTCTGTAGCAGAGCTGATAAAATTGTGACAAAAAGATTTTCCAGAGTTCAATGACTCAGAATTTACTAAACATGAAACATCACAGCTTCTGTATGTGAATTATTTTGCTGTAAGCAGATCATCAGACCTGAGGATAGACACAGAAGGTGGTTTCTCCAAAAGATTTGCTCTTTCTGGTCACCTGTAATCAGGTCACTTATATTTCATGACAATCCCCAGAGCTGCTCATCATATACAGAAACCTCACAGTGGTCCAAGCGCTCTCTAAGTTCTGATCAGATTTTAACTAGTAGGCCTGGAACTGCTGTAACTGCTGAGAGCTCGGAAATCTCCATCACATCTCGCTTCAGAATCTGAGGGATGGAAAACAGCCCATCTTTCTCACCTCAAGAACAGATGATGGGTTTAATTAATGCAGATAAGCTCAGCCTGATGAAATGTCACCAGCTGTTAACAGACTGCATTGTAGATTGGTGATTATATTCCTAAGAACCCTAAAGAACCCTTTGAGACTCTCAGAGGATCCTGAAGCACTAATTAAACTTTGCAGCATCCAGAACTCCCCCTGATGTTCCTCAGCTTACTCCACCACCTAAAGTTCACCTGCAGTCCAGAGCTTCAGCAGACACAGAGTCGGTGCTCCACACAGTCAGAAGATGAAGATGAACATTGCCTTTTTACTGTAGGCTTTAACACACATCAATATCGCTGTGGGACGTTAAATTAATCAGACCATAAACAGAAACGTACTTCCAGTCAGAGTAAGAACAGAATTAATGTGAAATTAGAAAACAAATTGATTTTAATTTCATTCTCTAGCCTCAGGTGTGAATGTGTGCAGCTGACGGAGGTGTTTTGTGAAATCCACCCTAACCCTAACCCAAGGTGTGTAGAACTCTGGTGTAGAGTTTACAGGATTTTAATTCAAATAAATTTACATTTAACAAGCAACAGTGAGGAACTAAAAACATTAAAGCTGTGAGTGTGCAGGAGAGTCGGAGCTCTGATCCTGTACATCCTCTTCTGCCTCTTCATCCTCGAGTGGTAATTCTGCAGCCAGACGTGAACAACGTGTGCAGTGACCCATGTAACATGAAGTCTCACAGGTCTGATGCAGCCTGGCTGCTCTCCGCTTCACTAACAGAGAAGAACACCGCTGAGAGTTTGATGCTCTCTTTCCCTCTCACAGGGATCGCTGTGGACAAAAACGGCCTGATCTACTTTGTGGATGGAACAGTGATTCGCAGAGTGGACCAAAGCGGTGTTATTACCACCATCCTGGGGTCAAACGACCTTGCATCAGCTCGACCTCTCGGCTGTGATGCCATTATGGACATCCAGCAGGTAGGAACAGAAAATTGCATGAAAGATAAAAAAGTCCCAAATCTTTAAATAATAAAGTGTGTGTTTAAAGAACTAAAAAGTGTCTGCATCAGAACTAAAAGAGACAACTGGCAGCTTTTCTTCTCCAACCATCTGACGGTTACCGTAAAATGGCACACACCAAACAGTGGGGTGCTTTATACCTTCAGTGGTGTAAATATATAACATTAGAGCTCATCAGTGATGTTGATGTATTTCATTTTCATCACAGGTTTCGTTGGAGTGGCCGACAGATCTGGCCGTCAGTCCGGTGGATAATTCTCTGTTGGTTCTGGACGGCAGTGTGGTTTTGCGTATTACAGAAGAGGGGCAGGTCAGCGTGGTAGCAGGCCGACCTCTGCACTGTCCGCTGCCTGTCACTGAACCTACAGTAACCGAAACCCAACTTGCCACCCACAGTCATTTGGAGTCTCCGAGCGCCATCGCTGTGTCCTTCACAGGAGTGTTACACATCGCAGAATCGGACGAGCGGAAGATGAGTCGCATTCGCAGCGTGGCACCGAACGGTGAGATCACTCACTTAGCCGGGTCACCGTCCGACTGCGACTGTAAAACAGACGTTAACTGCGACTGCTACCTCACAGGAGACGGTTTTGCTAAAGACGCTCGTCTCAACGCACCTTCCTCGCTCGTCGTCACTCCGGATGGAACGTTATACGTCGCCGATCTGGGAAACATCCGAATCCGAGCGATCGGGACAAACAAACCTCAGCTGGACGCACACGGACTTTATGAAGTAGCCTCCACTGCAGAACAGGAAGTGTACATGTTTGACTCCAATGGAACGCACCAGCACACTGCTAATCTTGTGACTGGAGATTTTAAATACAACTTCAGCTACAGCAATGATGGAGATCTGACCTCCATCACCGATAGCCATGGAAACACGCTCCGCATCCGAAGAGATGCGAATCGCCAGCCGGTCCGAATCGTAGCGCCGGATAATCAGGTGGTTTGGTTAAACATCGGCTCCAACGGGGCACTGAAAAGCCTGGGAACGCAGGGGCGGGATCTGGTGATGCTCACTTACCATGGCAACAGTGGTCTCCTAGCAACCAAGATTACTTCCAATGGATGGACCACCTTCTATGAGTGAGTTGGAAAGTTATTTCTACAGTTTACACTGAGGGACAAAACAATATGACTGTCAGCAAC
Organism: Tachysurus vachellii; assembly: GCF_030014155.1. Taxonomy (NCBI): domain Eukaryota; kingdom Metazoa; phylum Chordata; class Actinopteri; order Siluriformes; family Bagridae; genus Tachysurus; species Tachysurus vachellii. The sequence continues at coordinate 25,495,241 of NC_083472.1, forward strand.
TTTACAAAAACTCCTTCATTTATACTGCATTAGTTAATGAGGAAATACATTAATTAAGCACTTTATATTAATTATTAAATTACTTTTAAAATACTTTAAATAACACAAAATACAAAGTTAAATTTATTTTATTATTACTTGAAATAATGTGCTGTTAATGTGCAATCAAAATAAGTCAATTACTGCATTATGAAGTAAACATTACATTAAAATAATGATGTAATATTTAAATTTCTTAAGAAATAATGAGATGGTGAATTAAATTATATTATATTCATATTGTGAAAATGGGTTATGTTAATTATTTAATTTAAGTTACAGCACATTGAGATGTTTAAGGTGTTTATGGTGTTGGTGTTAAGTTTAAAGGTGTTTATGGTGTTGGTGTGAAGGTGTTTATGGTGTTTATGGTGTTGGTGTGAAGGTGTTTATGGTGTGAAGGTGTTTATGGTGAGAAGGTGTTTATGGTGAGAAGGTGTTTATGGTGTTTAGGTGTTTATGGTGTGAAGGTGTTTATGGTGAGAAGGTGTTTATGGTGTTTAGGTGTTTATGGTGAGAAGGTGTTTATGGTGAGAAGGTGTTTATGGTGTTGGTGTGAAGGTGTTTATGGTGAGAAGTGTTTATGGTGAGAAGTGTTTATGGTGTTTAGGTGTTTATGGTGAGAAGGTGTTTATGGTGTGAAGGTGTTTATGGTGAGAAGGTGTTTATGGTGTTTAGGTGTTTATGGTGAGAAGGTGTTTATGGTGAGAAGGTGTTTATGGTGTGAAGTGTTTATGGTGTGAAGGTGTTTATGGTGTGAAGTGTTTATGGTGAGAAGGTGTTTATGGTGTGAAGGTGTTTATGGTGTGAAGGTGTTTATGGTGAGAAGGTGTTTATGGTGTGAAGTGTTTATGGTGAGAAGGTGTTTATGGTGAGAAGGTGTTTATGGTGTGAAGTGTTTATGGTGAGAAGGTGTTTATGGTGAGAAGGTGTTTATGGTGTTTAGGTGTTTATGGTGTGAAGGTGTTTATGGTGAGAAGGTGTTTATGGTGAGAAGGTGTTTATGGTGAGAAGGTGTTTATGGTGTGAAGGTGTTTATGGTGAGAAGGTGTTTATGGTGTTTAGGTGTTTATGGTGTTTAGGTGTTTATGGTGTGAAGGTGTTTATGGTGAGAAGGTTTTTATGGTGAGAAGGTGTTTATGGTGTGAAGGTGTTTATGGTGAGAAGGTGTTTATGGTGAGAAGGTGTTTATGGTGAGAAGGTGTTTATGGTGTGAAGGTGTTTATGGTGAGAAGGTGTTTATGGTGTTTAGGTGTTTATGGTGTGAAGGTGTTTATGGTGAGAAGGTGTTTATGGTGAGAAGGTGTTTATGGTGTTTAGGTGTTTATGGTGTGAAGGTGTTTATGGTGAGAAGGTGTTTATGGTGAGAAGTGTTTATGGTGTGAAGGTGTTTATGGTGTGAAGGTGTTTATGGTGAGAAGGTGTTTAGGTGTTTATGGTGAGAAGGTGTTTATGGTGTGAAGGTGTTTATGGTGAGAAGGTGTTTATGGTGTGAAGTGTTTATGGTGAGAAGTGTTTATGGTGTGAAGGTGTTTATGGTGTGAAGGTGTTTAGGTGTTTATGGTGAGAAGGTGTTTATGGTGTTTAGGTGTTTATGGTGAGAAGGTGTTTATGGTGAGAAGGTGTTTATGGTGTGAAGGTGTTTATGGTGAGAAGGTGTTTATGGTGTGAAGTGTTTATGGTGAGAAGTGTTTATGGTGTGAAGGTGTTTATGGTGTGAAGGTGTTTAGGTGTTTATGGTGAGAAGGTGTTTATGGTGTTTAGGTGTTTATGGTGAGAAGGTGTTTATGGTGAGAAGGTGTTTAGGTGTTTATGGTGTGAAGGTGTTTATGGTGTGAAGGTGTTTATGGCGTGAAGGTGTTTATGGTGTGAAGGTGTTTAGGTGTTTATGGTGAGAAGGTGTTTATGGTGTTTAGGTGTTTATGGTGAGAAGGTGTTTATGGTGAGAAGGTGTTTAGGTGTTTATGGTGTGAAGGTGTTTATGGTGAGAAGGTGTTTATGGTGTTTAGGTGTTTATGGTGAGAAGGTGTTTATGGTGTTTAGGTGTTTATGGTGAGAAGGTGTTTATGGTGTTTATGGTGTTTAGGTGTTTATGGTGAGAAGGTGTTTATGGTGTTTAGGTGTTTATGGTGAGAAGGTGTTTATGGTGTGAAGGTGTTTATGGTGTGAAGGTGTTTATGGTGAGAAGGTGTTTATGGTGTTTAGGTGTTTATGGTGTGAAGGTGTTTATGGTGTTGGTGTGAAGGTGTTTATGGTGAGAAGGTGTTTATGGTGTTTAGGTGTTTATGGTGTGAAGGTGTTTATGGTGTGAAGTGTTTATGGTGAGAAGTGTTTATGGTGTGAAGGTGTTTATGGTGAGAAGGTGTTTATGGTGTTTAGGTGTTTATGGTGTGAAGGTGTTTATGGTGAGAAGGTGTTTATGGTGAGAAGGTGTTTATGGTGAGAAGGTGTTTATGGTGTGAAGTGTTTATGGTGAGAAGTGTTTATGGTGTGAAGGTGTTTATGGTGAGAAGGTGTTTATGGTGTTTGGGTGTTTATGGTGTGAAGGTGTTTATGGTGTGAAGGTGTTTATGGTGAGAAGGTGTTTATGGTGAGAAGGTGTTTATGGTGTGAAGGTGTTTATGGTGAGAAGGTGTTTATGGTGAGAAGGTGTTTATGGTGTTTAGGTGTTTATGGTGTGAAGGTGTTTATGGTGAGAAGGTGTTTATGGTGAGAAGGTGTTTATGGTGTGAAGGTGTTTATGGTGTGAAGGTGTTTATGGTGAGAAGGTGTTTATGGTGTGAAGTGTTTATGGTGTGAAGGTGTTTATGGTGAGAAGGTGTTTATGGTGTTTGGGTGTTTATGGTGTGAAGGTGTTTATGGTGAGAAGGTGTTTATGGTGAGAAGGTGTTTATGGTGAGAAGGTGTTTATGGTGTGAAGGTGTTTATGGTGTGAAGGTGTTTATGGTGAGAAGGTGTTTATGGTGTGAAGGTGTTTATGGTGTGAAGGTGTTTATGGTGTGAAGTGTTTATGGTGAGAAGTGTTTATGGTGTGAAGGTGTTTATGGTGAGAAGGTGTTTATGGTGTTTAGGTGTTTATGGTGAGAAGGTGTTTATGGTGAGAAGGTGTTTATGGTGTTTAGGTGTTTATGGTGAGAAGGTGTTTATGGTGTGAAGGTGTTTATGGTGTGAAGGTGTTTATGGTGTGAAGGTGTTTGGACAGAAACACATTTGTCTCAGTAGTCTTGAGGCTTGTTTGCTGATTCATGACATCATCATGCAGCAAGTTTTCTTTTCAGAATCTTTCATTTCTCTTGCATCAGAACAAGTTCCTCATCATGTACAGAAGTGCTGACATCACATCCTGTAACATAAAGAACTTTCTTTTGCAGTTATGACAGCGAAGGAAAGCTGACTAACGTGACGTTTCCCACTGGAGTGGTGATCAGTCTGCTCAGTGATGCCGGCATCGTCTCCACAGTGGAAATGAAGAACTCTGAGAGAGAAGAAGAAGCTGGGATCACGGCCAACAGATCGGCCCATCAGACTGTCCTCACACTCCGGCAGGGTGAGCTATAAAGGTCTCGTTGTCTCCATGTGAGACACCATGTGCTCGTCTTCCAGCTTGTGTATAAAGATACCAGAGATTTCTGACAGTCTTCATTTAATGAAAAAGAAATCTTTACTAATCAGATCTCCATCACAGAGACAATGTTGGGCTCCTTTCATGATCAGGCGTGTCATTGGTGACGTACATGGAAATGTGGGTGTGTCTTTGAGTCTGTATATTAAATCCACGCAGCTCTCGGTCGTGGTTGGAAAATGATGAACTTTCACAATTTTAAAGTTTTAATAAATTCATGAGATTGAACCTAATGATGGAGATACGCCCCAGACCACGCTGACCCATGTAGAGGCTTGTCTCGATGTTCTCAGACGTCTCTGTTCCTTACTTTACCTCCCAGTGTAATATGACCATAACATCATCTCTGTCACCTGATCAGATGCTTTTTTTATGTTCCTGTCTGAAATCTCTGTATATATTTTATCCAGGTGTTTTTGTGTTGTAGATCAGCTGAAGACGAGCTACGTGGTGGGTTACGACAGCTCTCTGTGGGTTTTATATACAAACGGACTGAGCGCTCATTTCCAAACCGAGCCTCATATCCTGTGCGGTGCTTCGTCTCCTACGGTGGCTCGCAGGAACATCACGCTCCCGGACGACACCGGACAAAACCTGGTTGAGTGGCGCTTCAGGAAAGAACAGACTCGCTCCAAAGTCACGGTGTTCGGGCGCAAACTACGAGTGAGTCTCACGGTTCAGTTGATTTGTCACATCTAGCTTCATTCATCCTGCTGAGTTCTGTATTCTGATTGGTCAGTTCTGTAGTCTGTATTCTGATTGGTCAGTTCTGTAGTCTGTTTTCTGATTGGTCAGTTCTGTAGTCTGTACTCTGATTGGTCAGTTCTGTAGTCTGTACTCTGATTGGTCAGAAGATGTTTAGAACCATTTAATTCTTATTCTGCTAGAAAATTTTGATAGAAAATAAAATTTTTCATGCAGCTTTGAGACAAAAAGTTTGACTAAAAAGTTTAATTTTAGTTCCTCTACTGTTACTTCCACAACAAAACAACTAAGAATGACATTTAAATAAGTAAAAAAGATACAATTCTGTTCTTTTAAAGACCTAAATGTGTGTAATTAAGGTGTGTTACCTGTTCGCTCTGAGATCTAAAGACTTTAAACGCTGCTTTATTAAAGTCAGATGTGTAAATAAGGTCACTGCATGTTGTGTGCTATAAGTACAATGAGCTCTTGATTGTTCCCAGTAAAATACTTTCATCTCTTCACTCAGTTCACTTACTTTCCAATTTTACAGGATTTAAATTGAGCCTCTGGACATTTAGGGAGTTCAGAGAGTTTGTTAATGTCTGAAACCCATTAAAAGCTCAGTCTTTTCACTTTCTCGGCATTAAGGAGGAAGTTCTCAAATGTTAGCGTTCCTCTGCTCTTCCAGGTGAACGGGCGAAACATCCTGTCTGTCGATTACGACCGCACGCTAAGAACTGAGCGTATTTATGACGATCATCGCAAATTCCTCCTGAAAATCGGTTACGATGCGATGGGACATCCTGCTGTGTGGATGCCAAGCAGCAAGTTACTGCTGGTGAACGTGACCAGGAAGAGCAACGGGCAGCTGAGCGCCATCCAGTGGGGGCCTGTAGTAGAGCAAATAGAGCACGATGAACAAGGGCGCATTCGCACGAGAGTGTTTCCTGATGGGAAAATGTGGAGCTACACACACCTGGAGAAGGTAACGCTCATCTTTCACTGCAAATCCTTTATTCACTAAACCAGGTTCAGTTCTCAAAATGTCTTGTTTATATGTGATTTTAAATTTATTTGTTAATATATTTTTAACATGTTCTCCGTGTTCTCCCAGTCTATGGTGCTGATCCTGGCCAGTCAGCGGCAGTTCACCTTCGAGTACAACTCTGATGGAGACCTTTGTGCTGTTGTCATGCCCAGTGTCGCTCGTTACACCATGGAAACCATCCGCTCTTTCACGTACTACCGGAATCTGTATCGTCTTCCGGAAAGCAATGCATCTGTAGCCGTGGACTACAGCGAAGACGGGCGACTTCTTCGACTGCTTCGGACGGGTACGGGACGTCGGGTAATTTATCGCTATCGGTGGAACGACAAGCTAGCCGAAGTGGTGTACGACAGCACACGTGTCAGTTTCACATACGATGAAACCCTTAGCGTTTTAAAGACAGTGAATCTGCAAAGTGAAAGCTTCATCTGCACCATCAGATACCGACAGCTAGGTCCCCTTGTGGACAGACAGATCTATCGCTTCAGTGAAGATGGGATGGTGAGCGCAAGGTTTGATTACGCGTACGATGGGAATCTCCGTGTAAGCAGCATTCAGGGTGTGATCAACGAGACCCCGCTGCCCATCGACCTCTACCAGTACGATGACATTTCTGGAAAAGTGGAGCAGTTCGGAAAATTTGGTGTGCTTTACTATGACATCAATCAGATCATCTCCACCTCCGTTATGACTTACACTAAACATTTCGACGGCCATGGACGAATTCGGGAGATCCAGTATGAGCTGTTCCGGACACTGCTGTTCTGGATCGCAGTTCAGTACGACGAAGTGGGTCGAGTCACTTCAAGAGAGATGAAAATCGGACCTTTCGCTAATGCTACAAAATACAGCTACGAGTATGATGTGGACGGCCAGCTGCAGACCGTCTACCTGAACAAAAAACCAACATGGCGCTATAGCTATGATTTAAATGGAAACATCCACCTGCTTAGCCCAGCGATCGGCACACGGATCCTTCCGTTACGCTACGACCTTCGAGATCGCATCACTAGACACGGAGACCTTCAGTACGAGCAGGACGAGGACGGATTTCTACACCAGAAAGGAGCTGAAGTCTACTGTTACAACTCCAACGGACACCTGGAGCGTGTTTATAGCAAATCCGCTGGCTGGAGCGTCCAACATCGCTATGATGGGTTAGGACGCAGAGTTTCAACTAAATCCAGTTTGGGGCAGCATTTGCAGTTTTTCTATGCAGACTTGAGCCACCCGAGCCGCATTACGCATGTCTACAACCACTCCAGTGCAGATATCACCTCTTTGTACTACGACCTTCAGGGGCATGTGTTCGCCATGGAGATCAGCAGTGGAAAAGAGTTTTATGTGGCTTGTGACAACACCGGAACGCCGCTAGCAGTTTTTGGGAGCGACGGAGTGCTTTTAAAGCAAATTTACTACACAGCGTATGGAGAAGTTTATTCTGACTCGAACCCAGAGCTCCAGCTCGTCCTCGGGTTCCACGGTGGGCTCTATGAACCGCTGACTAAGCTGATTTATTTCGGGGAGCGGGATTACGACATCATCTCGGGCCGCTGGACCTCTCCAGATATCACACTGTGGAAAACAATCGGGAAAAACCCAGCACCCTTTAACCTCTATGCCTTCCGTAACAACAATCCCATCAGCAAAATCCAGGATGTGACAGAGTTCCTGACAGGTGAGATGTCGGATTTCTCTGATCATGAGCACCTAACTACAGAGAGCAGGACGTACGCTGCTCTTGTTTATGTTGATGATTGTGGATTTGTTCCTTGCAGATGTGAACACCTGGCTGGTTGTATTCGGGTTCCATCTCCACAACAGCATTCCCGGATTTCCACGTCCCAAGTCTGAAATGACTCGAGTGTCCTATGAGCTGGCTAAGAGTGAAATTTGGGACAATCTTCCGGTATGTCCATAGATTAGAGTCTGTATTTATTTATTTTCAGTAACGATTAAAGAATCTATGAAGTGGAACAGATTCACTGCTAATCTGTGTGAACATCCTGATCTTCATCTTCTGTAAGGTTCTGTAGAAATGATCCCAACTTAGTGCTCCTCATCATCAGCTCCCAGTGGAGTCAGTGTTCAGTGTCAGGTCACTCAGATGAGATTTATATTGAGTATCGAGCATGTTTATTAATCCTGTAGTTCTCGACTCTTCACCTCATTCAAGAACATTTAATCCAAACCTAATAACGTGAATAAACAGATCTATAAACAACATTAATGTGAGATGATTGAAAAAGGTGATAAAATGTGCTCATTGAGTAGAACGATGAGAATATTAATAGAATTCTCTGACTTTATAGCAGCTTGTATTTGTGTAGAATGGAGCGCTTTATATCCCGAATGATAAATGAAGTCTCTAAATGAGACGTTAATAGTAACGGTGGATGTAAAATGTCTGTTTTTCAGGCGATCGGAGTTCAGCAGCAGGTCCTGCGTCAGGCGAAAGCCTTCCTGGCTCTTGAGCGAATGCCTCAGGTTCAAAAAGTGTCCAGACCGTGGCTGTGGTTCGCTCCAGGCGAGTCTCTGATTGGCCGTGGTGTGATGGTGGCGCTGTACAGAGGCTCGGTGATCACACGCGCACTCAGCATCGCTAACGAAGACTGCATCAAAGTCGCTAACATCCTCAGCGGAGCTCTGTACCTCAAAGATCTGCACTTCACTTTAGATGGACGTGACACACATTACTTTGTAAAAGTGGGAGCTCCAGAAGCAGACCTGGCCGCACTTCGGTTGGTGACGGGACGTAAGCAGCTGGAAAACGGTGTTAACGTGAGCGTGTCTCAGTCCACGGCTGCGATGGGCGGACGCACTCGCCGTTTCGCGGACGTGGAGCTGCAGAGCGGTGCACTAACCCTTCACGTGCGCTACGGAGCCTCTCTGGATGAGGAGCGGGCACGAGTGCTGGAGTTAGCGCGACAGAGGGCACTGACGAGCGCGTGGGCGCGGGAGGCACAGTGCATACGGGACGGAGAGGCGGGAACTCGGCTGTGGACTGAGGCGGAGAAGAGACAGTTACTCAACGGCGGACGAGTGCAAGGATACGACGGATATTACATTCTCTCAGTGGAACAGTATCCGGAATTATCCGATAGCATGAACAATATACAGTTCCTCAGACAGAACGAGATCGGAAAAAGGTAGCAGAGAACTCTCTTTAATATTCATGAGGAATTATTTATATGCACCTATACGGTCAGGTTCTAACTTCTGAGTGCACCACTACACACCATACATCTCACTATGCACTGTAACACTGCAGCTACTGAACTCTAACGCTAACGCTAGTGTCCATGGCTGATGGCTCCTCCCCTTACACTGTG
>NC_083472.1:25506468-25508968 GCF_030014155.1 Tachysurus vachellii
GAGCACAGAGCTGCCTTGTTCTGAAGTCGGGCGAAAATGTATAATAAAGTTAACGTAATCAAAGCGCCTCTTGTTTAACTCACTAATCCCACTGAGTGACTCTCAACAAACTCACACACTTTCATCTGAGCGTAAAAAATCTCATGCTGCTGTCGACTGGCAGGAAAAAAACACCTTCATATGAAGAGAAAGTACGTAATACCAGAGTGTGTGGAGAAAGTTGTTGCCCAGCAGCTGCTCATTTCTCTGTTTTGTTTGTTTCTAATTTAAGAAACACGCAGCAGCGACGACTTTCAGTCTGATTTCCTGAATCACAGTCGATTAGCTGCTGATTACATCAGACTGTGGATCTGTTTCTCTTCTGCTTCTGTTAGACTTCAGCAGTTATTCAGTGATATTTTAATTAGTGCTCTAAATCAGGAGAGGGCGTGGCTTAAGCCAGGGATGTTTGTTTGTTTGTTTGTTTGTTTGTTTGTTGTGTGTTACGTGTTGTGTTAAGTGTTGGGTGTCAGGTGTTGGGTGTGTGTGTGTATGTGTGTATGTGTGTGTATGTGTGTGTGTTCTACTGTTAGCACGTTTCTGTAAACCACAGTGATGATGAGATGAATAACTGAAGCGTCTGTGCAGCAGTTTGATGTGTAAAAGATCCACAGGAGGAAACAGAACCATGTGTGACCCAGTAAGCAGCAGCCACATCCTCGTCCACATCCTCATCCTCGTCAGGAGAAAAATCCTCATAGTGTCTGTAGTTCCTGAAGATCTGAGGATGTGTGAAGCTCTAAACTCTTTATCTCCGCTGCGTCGCTCATCACACAAACACATCTGGAGACATGGAGATGCTTCTCACTGAATCACATGATACACGTGTTACATAAGACGGCTGGTCACGTGCTCAGTCCAGTGAATTCATTTATTTCTTTATTCACACACGCACACACACGCACACACAAACACGCACACACGCACACAAACGCACACGCGCACACACAAACACGCACACGCACACAAACACAGACACACGCACACACATGCACACACGCACACAAAAACAAGCACACAAAAACACACACATGCACACACAAAAACATGCACACAAAAACACAAACACGCACACACACATGCACAAACACGCACACACACACGCACACAAAAACACAAACACGCACACACACATGCACAAACACGCACACACACACGCACACAAAAACACAAACACACACACACATGCACAAACACGCACACACACACGCACACAAAAACACGCACACAAACACACACACGCACACAAAAACACACACACATGCACACACAAACACACTAGTGATGTGCTTTGTTCTACACTGGAAAAAGAAGCTCAGATGAGTTCGTGTCTCTGTGCAGTCACTCGGCTCTGATCTTCATGGTGAAGAGGTAAAGACGAGTTTCAGCTCTTTTCAGCTCAGAACCCAGAATATTCTCTTCTGGTTTGAAGAAAAAAACTGAACTAAAGTTTATAACGTTTCATGTTCCTCTGTTCTGATCTCTGTGTGTCTCTGCAGGTCTGTGGAGTGTCGTATTCACGAGTCAACACATCAGACTAGAACAAGATATTTAAAGGAGGTTTTATTTATTTATTTCTTTGGGGTTTCATTTATTTTCATTCATTTTCAGAATTGTATTTATTATTAATTTATTAATTGTATTTATTATTAATGATTAATTTAAGGCCAAATTAATCTCCTGAAATATTCTGCATTTTATTCATTTTATTCATTGACAAAACGATGAGATGATTCCTGATTCATTTGAATCAATTTTATTTTTGAAAATTTAATTGAAATGTTTACAATAAAAATTAAGTGTGTGTGTGCGTGTGGGTGCGTGCATGTGCGTGTGGGTGCGTGCATGTGGGTGTGTGCGTGCGTTTGTGTGTGTGTGTGTGTGTGCACATATCAGGTGTGTTATATTTAAATGTTTCATGCAGATGATGATGTATTAAATGTGTCCTCTTTTGCATATGTCCCGAAAATGTTCTCATATACTTATGTTCTCATTGTGTGTGTGTGTGTGTGTGTGTGTGTGTGTGTGTGTGTGTGTGTGTGTGTGTGTGTGTGTGTGTGTGTGTGTAACCTGAGTTATTTGGTATCCAAATGTAGAAGATGAAATGTTTGTCAGATCTTCAGCAGGAGATGATGAGGAATTCTCCACACATTCATGAGCAGATGTTTGGAGCTTCACACTAAACTCCTGTATGGATTTTAGATCAGATTCAGAGTTCTGTAAAAATATAAAATACAAAAAATATTTTCTGTGAAATATAAACATAAACTCAATAAAACCTGACAGTGTTAATAAAAATAATAAATAAAACCTTACAATAACAATATCTTACAATAATGTTTTATAAAATATATACAAATACTACTAATAATAATAATAATAATAATAACAATAATAATAATAATAACAACAACAACAACAACAACAACAATAATAATAAATAATAATAATAATAATAATA
>NC_083472.1:25513968-25526468 GCF_030014155.1 Tachysurus vachellii
AGCCACTCCAGCGCACTGACAGGTGACCCGCCATCACATCCCTTACTATAATACGCACAGTCTATAACCTGCTGGACGCTGAGCTCCTGAAACGTTCCTCCATCTTTCACTTGGACCGACTCGACTGCAGACACCACGCTGAAGGCCCAGCATCCTCCACACTGCCCTCCGGCACACACACACACACACACACACACACAATAAACACCCAAAGTCATTCCCTCTGTACACTGACAGTACTGGACATCACTAACCGATCTCTGATTGTGAACAGGACCGACTGCTCCTCGCTCTCTCCAGTCAAACTTCTGAGGATAAGGAGCCACTCTGCGGGGGCCGTGGTGTAAAACACTGAACCTGGGAACCCTTACTGGGAAAAACACACAACAAAACAAACAGCAGAGAAAAGTGATTCTAATGAAACACAGATTTATATTTCTCTGGAAAAACAGTTTGAATGTGAAAAAGTCTCAGAAACGTCTGTTAGGTTTATTACATCACCTTTAATCTGCTGATTCGAGACGAGGGGAAAGTGATGAACACCATAAACAGCAGAAACCCTGGAACTCTGTGAGTTCAGTAAAACCTGGAGCTTCATGGCGTTCTGATTTAAAATAGAAATAATATTTTATATCAATGTCCGTAGATCGGTGTTAATGACAGTGTTAATGACGGTGTTAATTACAGAGATGATACAACACAACTGTTAAATAAAACCTTTTAATCATTATCATTATTTCTATAATAAACGTTCATCAAAAAAAAGACAATTAAAGATAAAACACCGAATAAAGTGCAGTAAAAATTATGAACAGTTTACAAACACTGTGATCTAATTCTCTTAGTGAGGTTCTGTGTTAATGACTGTGTTAATGTTAATGATAGTGTTAATGATGGTGTTGGTGTTAATGTCGGTATTAATGACAGTGTTAATGTCGGTGACGGTGTTAATGTCAGTGTTTATGTCGGTGTTAATGTCGGTATTAATGAGTGTTTATGTCGGTGTTAATGTCGGTATTAATGAGTGTTAATGTCGGTGACGGTGTTAATGTCAGTGTTTATGTCGGTGTTAATGTCGGTATTAATGACAGTGTTAATGACAGTGTTTATGTCGGTGTTAATGTCTGTGTTAATGTCGGTGACGGTGTTAATGACAGTGTTAATGACAGTGTTAGTTTGTTTACATACTTTTAACTTGACCCAAGGCAGTAAATAATCCGCTTTACTCTGATTAAAGTGTATTAAACTGCCCCCAGTCCTGACCGTCACAGCGCCACACGACACATTACACACTAAACTGTAGGATAAAAACACGCTATAAAAATCACTGCACTTCATTTTTACAGGATTAATAAAGATTAATAAAGATCGACATTAAAAACTCCGCTGTTTCCGTTTCCGCTTTTTCTTCTTTCTCTTTCTCCACATTCTATATCAGATTCGATAAATAAGTCCCGCCTTCTTCCCTCTGATTGGTTAGAACTGACTGCACAAACTTGTCCACAACCAACCGGCTTCGAGAACAGTCACTGACGTCACCGTAACAACCAGAGGGCGCTGACGGACTGCTGAAAGTTATTAAAAAAAATCCTCAAACGAGCGCGTGGGAAATAAACAGAAAGTTTAATGACAAAGTTAAAGATGTCCTGAAGATGATCTCATAAAGCAGCAGGTCAAACATTCGGAGAAATGAGAGAAGTCATGTTGGAAAGGGAAGCACGTGGGCTGCACTTTAAACTGACCGACAAGTCATGATGTGTGTGTGTGTGTGTGTGTGTGTGTGTGTGTGTGTGTTTAACATTATCATTACAATTTTATTAAACAGTCACGTGTGAGTTTTAAAACCTTTAACATTTTTTGCCATTATAGTTATAACTTACAGCATGTGCATCATTTCCCCCACTGACAATAAGCTATTTGTACCAAACATTAATTAACTAGCATAAGGTTTATATGCAGAAAATGAACCATGGATGCAATTATGACACGTTTAATGAAGCAGAAAGTAACACAGAAGGTCCATCATCATCATCATCATCATCATCATCATCATCATCATCATCATCAAGTCACCAATATTACTCATCACACCTGCTCATAGCCTGAAATCTGAAATAAATAATAATAGTCACCCAGAATGAAAAATATTTCACCTCCAAATACAAAAAAACGAGAAAACAATGAGACATGAGAACTTGTAGCCCGGCCACACACACACACACACACACACACAACACACACGCACACACACACACACACACAACACACACGCACACACACACACACACGGTGCTACGAGGTCACTGACAGAGATATATAAGTATAAATGATGTGTATATATGCGAATACTGGATATATTCATATATAGTTTGTATATATAGATTATTAGTACTGAATCGTACCAGGCGTGTTGTTAGTTACAGGTTTAAATACTGTTTACAGACTGAAGTAACACTGATCATCTGGAGTTTGTGTGGTTTGAAGCTACATTGAGCTCATAAAGAGGAAGAGGTTCAGGAGATCGTCCGGCTTTGTCCCAAACGCTAATATTCCGGCCTCTCTGGTGTTCGTACTGGAACGTTAGCCTTTGAACTGCTAGTTAGCCTGGGTTACCATGACAACCAACATCACTAATGCAGTCTCGTTAAGAATCGTCTAGAAGTTTTTTCCCTATTTCTTTCAATTCAGTTAAAACAGAAACTTTCTCGGAACTTCGTTATGAAACTGATTTGTGAGCAGAGCTACATCTGTAAGAGCACTGTGATGTCACAAGGTAAACTCCACCAACCACAACCTGTATGTAAATGAGCAGAGAAAGATGATGATGTGAAACCTGGAAGTTGAAGGCTAATGAAGGCTAAATGGGCTAATTATTAAATGCAGGATGAAAAATGAAAATGCTTTGCAAGTCTGTTAACATATTTAGAATTTAGAAGCAAATTCAGTTTAGCTTTGTTCTTCATTCTCACATTCACAGAACAGTTTATAAGAGAAAATCATTCCAGCGTTGACAGAAAGGGTCCAAGAGAGCTTACTGACATATGAAGCTGATTTAGTTGTATTTAAATTGAGAGTAAAATCTCTCAGTGCTCTAAAGTTCACACAATAAACAGTCTGATTAGCTGAGTTCAGCAAGTCTGTAAAAATGAACTAAAAGTTATTTAATGTTAGTAGCAGTTCCATTTAGCTAGCTGGCTAATCGCTTACTGATGCTCTGTACCTTCCTGTGTACACGTTTAAGTTTCTTTTGAAACCTGTTTTTGTGTTGCAGATCGACTTGCTAACATTATCTAAATAGCTTCGCTAATGAGATATTTCACCTAAATATAATGTTATCCACGGGTTATTGAGCAGAAACATGAAAACCGCTTGTTGTTTTTTACACGTAGGATTTGGTGAAATTTCCTGCAGCTAGATATTAAACTGTTAATAAGATTTTTTTTTTTTCTGTGATTGTAGTGAAGTGTGAAATTAAAGCTACGTTATCTGAAACATAGCTAGTGGTCAAATCTGTTGCATACACTACTTGCTAATAAGATGATTAGCAAGCGGAATATTAGCTAGCTGTGCTGTTCTCAATGCTAGCGATCCAGTGAGAACACTTCTACTGGACTGTAGCGTTTGGGACACGACCTGAGTCTTAAAGTCAGCCGGAAATCGTTTCTCAAAGGGTTAAATGTCATCCGTCAGTCACGATTGTCCATCCGAAACTCCGCCATGGAGCTAAAGACAATTTTTAATTGACAAACACGGACCGAGTTCAGCCACAAAAGTCAAATAAAACAAACTCTCTGTAAAGCGAGAGTCCTGAAATTCCTCGAGAAACGGAGCTTTGGCTTTCACTGGCACGGGAAAACACGTCAGTCCCCTCGTGCAGGGGTTAGGGGCTGGGCAAATGGGTCAACGGTCAACGTGAAGCGTGTTCTCATGATTTGTTCTCGTCAAACATGTCCAAAGACGTCTGAATGTCGGGCAGCTCCATCTCACACACCACGCTACGTGGAGATCCAGAGTTACGGCCGAAGAAATGGCCACCTGCCAGAGGAGAGACGCAAAAAAGTGTTAAGTCCATAAATAAAAATAATGTGTTTTAAATCAACACACTCAGTCTCACAAAGAGGACATGAATAAAAAGTTGAAAAAATTAATGATAAAATAAAGTTATATGAGATCATAAAGAGTAAAAATGTACCAAATACCAGAAATTCTACAACTAATTAACGTTATGTTTGTCATCAGAAACATTAAAGAATCATCAATCACAAATTATGATTCAATCAAATATTAAACAGAACAACAACAAAAATAATGATGATGATGATGATAATAATAATAATAACAAAAATAACAGCAATAACAATAATACTGTAATAATAATAATATAATAATAATAAAAGCAACAATAATTATAACAACAATAATGATAATAACAATAATAATAGTAATAGTAATAATAATAATAATAATAATCATCATAATAAAAGCAACAATAATAACAAAACACTACTAATAATAATAAAAACAACAACAATAATAATAATAATAATAATAATAATAATAATAATAATAATAATAATAATAACTCAATCACACATTTGTAGCTGAATGATGTTTTTATGTCTTTGATGTTTGACCAGAACATAGAAACACATCATTTTAAGGGGCGTGGCCAAAGTGCTGCCTCCTTTAAGCCATGAGGGCGGGGCATAAGCAAGAGTTTTGAATATGAAAAAAAAAACTGAATTTCTTTGTAGGATTCAGAAATGTCATTAACAGTTTACACAAAAATGCTTATTTATGAATTTTCGTTATTTATAGAAAACGTGAATTTTCATCACATTTAGAACTTGATGTTTAAACAGGAACTGATCTCCAAATAATTCACACTGCTATATAAAGAATAATTAAAGTGTGTAATTTTGCATGAAGGGCTGACAGATCTCTCTGTTTGCTGATAGTAGATGTGCAGATGTTTATTGATCCAGGAGAGAAATTCACATGGCTAAAACTTTCACTTTGTAAAGAAGAGACAAAATAAAGTTCACTCATCAGACACGAGGTTTTAAAGACGATTTATTTCAATAGTGCAAATCAGTCTAACAGAAAACACCTCAGAGAGAGATGAAGGTGTGTGTGTGTGTGTGTGTGTGTGTGTGTGTGTGTGTGTGTGTGTGTGTATATATATTTCACCTGACATAAACAAATATATGTATTAAGTTAATTGAGGGCTTACATTTAAAGAGAAAAACAGAAAAAAACTTCACAGAAAAACAGACTGAAAGCCACAGAAGTTCAGGAGCTAAGAAGCCCTTTACTGCTCCTTGCTGCTGGTTTTATAACATCACTTATTCCAATGATTTCAAAGTTGATTTATTCTAAACTGAAAAATAAAGAACAGACATAAATCAGTACAAAAGAAGAAATGCTATAAAAATGAAAACAGTGCAGTTTAAATAAACTCGGCTGAGCTTCTCACTCAGAGCTGCAGCTTCTCTATTAAACATAAACACATTCATGACTAGAAATTAATTACAATAAATAATAAAGAGGGAATTAATATTAATAACCCAATACTGACACGGTGTTTAATCCAGTGCACGAAGCATCGGAGCTGAAGAGTCGAGACGCGGAATGTTGTATTTATCTTCAACAGAAACCATTTCAGTCATCACGTGTGAGCAGATTTAATACACAGAACACTTTTACTGTGTGTGTGTGTGTGTGTGTGTGTGTGTACATCACCTCACTGGGCCTATAACACTGCTGTGGTTTAAATAACACTGTACATTATGTATATTTTCATTTATTTGCCAGATTTGCACAAACCCCTTTTAAGCTGAATAATTACTCCATAATCTTCTGGTTTATTTAAATACTAAATTTAAAATAAAGTCTGATCATTAGTGTGACTCTGGTTCTTATTTGGATGATGGTTTTACTTTATTTTATTTTGATTGCTTTATTTATAGTTTATAGGTTGTAGTTATAGGTTGTGGGGACAGTTTTAAACTGTTTTAAACAGACTGAAATTTTATGACAAATTCTCAAAAGCAAAAAAACAAACAGCTTCAGAAACAGGAAGTAAAAGTTCATTAATAAATCAGAAAAGCCGCCACTCTGAAGAAAATCCCACATGAACTAATTTAACGTGGAAATCCAATGTGCGCCTTCACGCCAGGTCCGATCTGAAACAGAGAGAAACACTACGGATTAAATGAATTATTAATAAAGTGCACAAGTTCTTCTACACTACAATAACACTGATGACTGATGACACAAAACCACGAGTGAAAGCGTGAATCACATTTAAAATCTTTCAGACACTTTTACAAGTTTTACATCACAGAGTTCTGTAAGGATTTGCAAAAAACGCATTAGTCATCTGATACGAAACAAACACATCAGTACAACATCGAAACTTCTGTCATCTCTCATTCTGTAGTTTTATATCATTTCCTCACAGTTGCTCTTAAATCCTCCCCCTTTTCTGTAAATATTAATTACCCCATGTGGGGCGTCATGGGGACACTAAATGTCACACATCACCGCTTTAAGTTTGCTGTTCAGTAATAAGTACTTAAGTGTAAACATCTGTTTTCTCTTCATCTTAGTTGATGTCTAACGTGACAATCCTGACTGAACTGGACCTTTCTGTTTCCCTTTTACGCTTCTGTTTACTTTGAGCAGGTGAAATCCTTCTTTAAGATAAAAACAGAGTTTAATTAAAGATCATTTAAAGCTGTACTCACACTGTGTTGTCGTAGTTGTTTCCGGTGGCTCTGATGATCATGTAGCATAGCGTTAAAACACTGAGGACGGCGAAGCTGCCCACAATAAACCACTCTTCTGTTAACAGAGTAAAAGGAGGCGGGGTCACTTTGGGAGTGGGCGGGGTCTTGAGTGGAGAAAGGGCCCGGACATCGAAGCAGAGATAAAGTGAGAAGGAAAAGCAGATAAATTGCAGAAAGGAGAGAAAGCGTGAACTGTTGGAGCAGGAAACAGTCCACCAATCACAAAGCAGCTCCAACAGCCAATCAGAGAAGACAATTAGTGCACAATAGTGTACCTCATTGTGAGTGCATGAAAGGTTTAACAGCAGTGTGTGAGTTTGTTACAAATGTTGTACAGAATGTACAGTTAAGTAACCGCGCTTCAGCCAATCAGAGACGTTCTGAGGCAGAACCTTGACCGTCCACCCCGCCCACAAACACGCCCACAAGAAATCCAGTGTCCTTGTGCTTAGCCCACATGCAGCCCAACAAGCCCCGCCTCCAACATTGGCTAAAAGATTTCAATCGTTTCACAAGGAATCGTCAGTTTGATGTTCAGCAAATATAGAAACTGTCGCCACTGAAGAACAAAATGTGACGGCGTTCATGAAGAACAGACATATTAGTGAAGGACAATAGAAAAGCACAGAAAAGTGTCTCTGCATGCTGTGTGTGTGTGTGTGTGTGTGTATGTGTGTGTTTGTGTGTGTGTGTGTGTGTGTGTTTGTGTGTGAGTGTGTGTGTGTTTGTGTGTGTGTGTGTTTGTGTGTGTGTTTGTGTGTGTGTGTGTTTGTGTGTGTGTTTGTGTGTGAGTGTGTGTTTGTGTGTGTGTTTGTGTGAGTAAGTGTGTGTGTGTGTTTGTGTGTGTGTGAGTGTGTGTGTGTTTGTGTGTGTGTTTGTGTGTGTGTGTGTGTGTGAGTGTGTGTGTTTGTGTGTGTGTGTTTGTGTGTGTGTTTGTGTGTGTGTGTGCGAGAGAGAGAGCAAGAGAAAAATAAGGAAGGAAGAGAAAATGTAAAATTGGAAAGATGATGAATGCACTAAATGAACACATTACATAAAAATAATTAAACTCTAATAATTAATAATTAATCAATAAAATAATTTGATTTAATCAGTTTGTGTTTTTTTAAACATGTGAAAGTGAAAAAAATAATCTGATCATCAGAAATGAGATCTGAGCATCACTTATGATGATGATGATGAAGAATGAGGTGTATCTTACTGGTGACGGCGATGTTAATCTCCCCAGTGCGGTGTGTGTGCGTGTGTGTGAGCTCTGAATCGGACAGCAGCTGAGATGAGCCGGAGCGTGTGAGGGGCTCCACACTGACACTCGTCTCAGACGACACATCCATCAGCGCCACCCGCTGGCTGGAGGAGTGAGTACGCGTCATCCGCTCCATGTCAAACCCCACGTTATCTACACACTGCAGGTTGGGCTGGTAACATGCACACACAAATACACACACACACACACACAAACACACACAAGAACACACAGACACACACACAGTGCAAGAAGTGCAAAAGTTAGAATCCCATCAAATTAAATGTAATGAAATGATGTATAAAACTGATAAATAAACAAATAAATAAATAGTACAGTGTGTAGTATAAAGTGTTTATTATGCTCTGACACCCTGGTTCATGTTTCTTGTTTCTGTATATTATTGATATACCATAAAGACATATTTAGAGAACATTAGGATTTATATCTTCACCACTGATGTGTGATTTATTTATTGAAAAACTTTTTGTTAACTGATGTTAAACTGTTTTTGTTTTATTTTTATGGCAGTCCAGAAAACACAATAAACTACAACTTCAACATGGAAAAAAAAATCTCTTAGAGTCTTTAACTGATGTTCAGGTCTCTAATAAACACACAACAGGAATCTCTCAGCTGCAGTGGGTCATTTCACCACTAGAGGGCAAAAGGGTAAAAACTGAATCATAAACAGAATGTGACGTCATTCAGTCCTCAGTAAATATCCAGTACTTGTGTTTATTATCTAATAGCTTGTCTACAGAAATGTAAAAAATCCACTATGTAAAGAAAAACCTGATCAACTGAATAATTATAAACAGCTCTTGTTACTGTATTGTTTGAGAGTGAAGTAGAAACATGATCATAAACAGAATATTATTATATCCTAGTCATTAGTCAACATTTCTGACATAAACCATGTAATATTTGCAGATTTAATTGATTTATGATATTTTTTAGAGTGTCCACTGGAGGGCGGTAGAGTTTAATGTGTTGTGTAGTGTTTATGGGTCAGTAGTACACACCCTGTAACACATTCAGCACTAAATCTTGTTATTCTACATTTATTTATTTATTTATTTATTTATTTATGAACATGAGGTGTTTCAGTCATCTTTATAAAATTACTGAAACTAAATAAACATCACAATAAACCAGAAACTTTACATACTGATACTTTTTTTGCATTGTATATACAGTACTTTTTTCTTATGTGTGTGTGTGTGTGTGTGTGTGTGTGTGTGTGTGTGTGTGTGTGCGTGTGTGTGTACTCACCATGATGCCCAGAGCTTTGAGGATGTTGAGTTTACACATGGGGCAGGTGCAGTGTTCGTTCAGCCATGGATCCACACACATCTTATGGAAAACATGTCTGAAGAACAGAAAAGACAAAAAAGACTCAATCATGATGCGCTTCTGAGATCTACAAGCTCCTCCTCCTGATATCTAGAGGTCTACAAGCTCCTCCTCCTGATATCTAGAGGTCTACAAGCTCCTCCTCCTGATATCTAGAGCTCTACAAGCTCCTCCTGATATCTTGAACACTTAGACAACAGAAACGAATTCTTTTGCACGAATATTTATTTGTAGACTGCAGCTCTGCTTTAATCTGATTATCTCACTATGGCACTCAGCTCTGTGTAATTCCATACGCAACTGGATCTCTGATGTTCTAACAGCAGGCCTCAGTCTCTCATCATCACCCACTAAACACTGGCTCACCTCAAACACCATTACTACAATGCCTCTTTATACAGGACTGCAATGTTAATTACAGCTGCAGCTCAGACTCTTTATTCAACACGCTGGAGGAATCGTGTGATTCCAGAGTTACAGGATTAATCATCAGTGACGGGGGAAATGTCGGATCAGCCTGAACGTGATATCAGGTAGAGTTTCACCAGTCACAGTCATGTAGATAAACAACCAC
This sequence comes from Tachysurus vachellii, assembly GCF_030014155.1. NCBI lineage: Eukaryota > Metazoa > Chordata > Actinopteri > Siluriformes > Bagridae > Tachysurus > Tachysurus vachellii. Next base: position 25,523,936 of record NC_083472.1, read on the forward strand.
ACATCAACTCCATCAGTGCAGAAGCATCACAGAGTCTCTACAGCAAGCTGAGGAACGTTAAAGCTCCAAGCTTTGTTCTCCTTCAGCTTTACAGAAGTGTGACTGAGTCTCCTGGAGATCCGGCCGCTATTTTACTGACAGCTCCAGAGCTCTACAACTGACGTGTGCATCGTTCTAACCATTAAAGCTCTTCAGTAACTTCCACATGACCTCAGCTGCTGTGTTCCTGAGAAAGAGCCCAGAGAAATCAGCATTTTATCCTATGGAGCTTGTTATGTTTCAGTCAGTCTTGTTCAACAGTCACCTGATTAGAGACTTTTTATTCAATCATACAGTCACATACAGACACACACACACTGTATAAATCAATCCTGACAAACTGTAAATATTTTCTTCCTGCTTCAGATTTATGTTTTACTGCAGTAAAGCTTCAGAGTTAACATGATCCAATAAGAAAAACTGCTCATTTATTTTCTGTGGTGGAGCGTACGATGAGAGAGGCATGAATTAGTGATGAGTGTGTTTAGGGCACACAAACACACACACACACACACACACACACACACACACACACACAAGCACACATACACACACACAAGCATGCATACAGTGACAGTTGTGTAAACACAAATATCATGTTAGATATATAGATATTTGCAGTAGTATGTAAATAGTGAAATAGTGAATAGTGTGTGTGTGTGTGTGTATGAGTGTGTGTGAGTGTGTGTGAGTGTGTGTGACCGCTACTTGAGATAAGCTATCTGTCTTTATCTGTATATAGACTGACATGCATGTTGTTCACATCATCATAATGAAGAAAAATGGCAGCTCATATCGAACACACACACACACACACACACACACACACACACACACACACACACACACACACACACACACACACACACACCCATAAAGTGAATCACAGAAGAACATAAATTGAATGGCTCTGACTGGGTTAAGTGATGTGCATTAGCTCGGCTCTGGCCTATTGATCAGCACTGAGGAGATGTGGAACAACAATAAAGGAAAAATTAAGATATATACAAAATTTATATTTTAAATCTAAATGTAAGGAAGTAAGAAAAAAACTAATTTCTCACTGACACCATGAACCAAATCTATGTATATTTATCCAGGTTTCCACAATGTTTCCAGAGGAAGTGATAATGTGATTAGCCTGCTAGCTGTTTATCTGTTAGCATGAGACATGAAATGTTTTCTATCATCTTTAAACACAGTACAATAAAATCCAGATAAGGTGACAAATGCCATGGCAGAGTAGTGACACACCTCACAGTGATGTGTGTGTAGGGTTTTACAGTGATGTGTGTGTAGAGTTTTACAGTGATGTGTGTGTAGAGTTTTACAGTGAGGTGTGTGTAGAGTTTTACAGTGATGTGTGTGTAGAGTTTTACAGTGAGTTGTGTGTAGAGTTTTACAGTGAGGTGTGTGTAGGGTTTTACAGTGAGTTGTGTGTAGGGTTTTACAGTGAGGTGTGTGTAGAGTTTTACAGTGAAGTGTGTAGAGTTTTACAGTGAGGTGTGTGTAGAGTTTTACAGTGAGGTGTGTGTAGAGTTTTACAGTGAAGTGTGTAGAGTTTTACAGTGATGTGTGTGTAGAGTTTTACAGTGAGGTGTGTAGAGTATTACAGTGAGGTATGTGTAGAGTTTTACAGTGATGTGTGTAGAGTTTTACAGTGAGGTGTGTAGAGTATTACAGTGAGGTATGTGTAGAGTTTTACAGTGAAGTGTGTAGAGTTTTACAGTGAGGTGTGTAGAGTTTTACAGTGATGTGTGTGTAGAGTTTTACAGTGAGGTGTGTAGAGTATTACAGTGAGGTGTGTAGAGTGTTACAGTGAGGTGTGTGTAGAGTTTTACAGTGATGTGTGTGTAGAGTTTTACAGTGAAGTGTGTGTAGAGTTTTACAGTGAGGTGTGTAGAGTATTACAGTGAGGTGTGTAGAGTGTTACAGTGATGTGTGTGTAGAGTTTTACAGTGAAGTGTGTGTAGAGTTTTACAGTGAAGTGTGTAGAGTTTTACAGTGAGGTGTGTGTAGAGTTTTACAGTGAAGTGTGTAGAGTTTTACAGTGAGGTGTGTAGAGTATTACAGTGAGGTATGTGTAGAGTTTTACAGTGAAGTGTGTAGAGTTTTACAGTGAGGTGTGTAGAGTATTACAGTGAGGTGTGTGTAGAGTTTTACAGTGATGTGTGTGTAGAGTTTTACAGTGAGGTGTGTAGAGTATTACAGTGAGGTGTGTAGAGTGTTACAGTGAGGTGTGTGTAGAGTTTTACAGTGATGTGTGTGTAGAGTTTTACAGTGAAGTGTGTGTAGAGTTTTACAGTGAGGTGTGTAGAGTATTACAGTGAGGTGTGTAGAGTGTTACAGTGATGTGTGTGTAGAGTTTTACAGTGAAGTGTGTGTAGAGTTTTACAGTGAAGTGTGTAGAGTTTTACAGTGAGGTGTGTGTAGAGTTTTACAGTGAAGTGTGTAGAGTTTTACAGTGAGGTGTGTAGAGTATTACAGTGAGGTG
>NC_083472.1:25536468-25546468 GCF_030014155.1 Tachysurus vachellii
AGAGAAAGAAATGAATCAGAAATGCAATAAATACATGAAAAAATAAAAGAAGGAAAAATAAGATAATTGTAGCTAAACATTTTTATAAATAATGTTTAATAATAGGGGGGTCACGGTGGCTTAGTGGTTAGCACGTTCGCCTCACACCTCCAGGGTCGGGGTTCGATTCCCGCCTCCACCTTGTGTGTGTGGAGTTTGCATGTTCTCCCCGTGCCTCGGGGGTTTCCTCCGGGTACTCCGGTTTCCTCCCCCGGTCCAAAGACATGCATGGTAGGTTGATTGGCATCTCTGGAAAATTGTCCCTAGTGTGTGATTGCGTGAGTGAATGAGTGTGTGTGTGTGTGTGTGTGTGTGCCCTGTGATGGGTTGGCACTCCGTCCAGGGTGAATCCTGCCTTGATGCCCGATGACGCCTGAGATAGACACAGGCTCCCCGTGACCCGAGGTGGTTCGGATAAGTGGTAGAAGATGAATGAATGAATGAATGAATGTTTAATAATAAATAATATTAAATGTTACTAAAAAAATCAATATTCTCTATAATAAATAATTATAGAAAAATCAATCAATCAAACAAATAAAAAGTAGAAAAAATGAAAAGACTAAAAAATTAAAAGAGAATGAAAAAGAAAATGAGAAAGATGGGAAAAGGAATAAAAAAAGAGCAAACAAGCAAACAATAAGTAAAACATTTATTTTTCTATGTTTTATTTACGCAGTGAATCTGCAGATAAAACGTCATAAAATAAGAGGAAATCTCGTCACTGGGACGAGACAATCCACACATCAGGAAAGGAAAGGTGTGTGATTATTTATGTGTGTGATTATTTATGTGTGTGATTATTAATGTGTGTGTGATTATTAATGTGTGTGATTATTATTGTGTGTGATTATTAATGTGTGTGATTATTATTGTGTGTGATTATTAATGTGTGTGATTATTAATGTGTGTGATTATTAATGTGTGTGATTATTATTGTGTGTGTGATTATTAATGTGTGTGTGATTATTAATGTGTGTGATTATTAATGTGTGTGTGATTATTAATGTGTGTGATTATTAATGTGTGTGTGATTATTAATGTGTGTGATTATTAATGTGTGTGATTATTATTGTGTGTGATTATTAATGTGTGTGTGATTATTAATGTGTGTGTGATTATTAATGTGTGTGATTATTAATGTGTGTGATTATTATTGTGTGTGATTATTATTGTGTGTGTGATTATTAATGTGTGTGTGATTATTAATGTGTGTGATTATTAATGTGTGTGTGATTATTAATGTGTGTGATTATTAATGTGTGTGTGATTATTAATGTGTGTGATTATTAATGTGTGTGATTATTATTGTGTGTGATTATTAATGTGTGTGATTATTATTGTGTGTGATTATTATTGTGTGTGTGATTATTAATGTGTGTGATTATTAATGTGTGTGTGATTATTAATGTGTATGATTATTATTGTGTGTGATTATTAATGTGTGTGTGATTATTAATGTGTGTGATTATTAATGTGTGTGATTATTAATGTGTGTGATTATTAATGTGTGTGTTATTATTAATGTGTGTGATTATTAATGTGTGTGTGATTATTAATGTGTGTGATTATTAATGTGTGTGATTATTAATGTGTGTGATTATTAATGTGTGTGATTATTAATGTGTATGATTATTATTGTGTGTGATTATTAATGTGTGTGTGATTATTAATGTGTGTGTGATTATTAATGTGTGTGTGATTATTAATGTGTGTGTTATTATTAATGTGTGTGATTATTAATGTGTGTGATTATTAATGTGTGTGATTATTAATGTGTGTGTGATTATTAATGTGTGTGATTATTAATGTGTGTGTGATTATTAATGTGTGAGATTATTAATGTGTGTGTGATTATTAATGTGTGAGATTATTAATGTGTGTGTGATTATTAATGTGTGTGATTATTAATGTGTGTGTGATTATTAATGTGTGTGATTATTAATGTGTGTGTGATTATTAATGTGTGTGTGATTATTAATGTGTGATTATTAATGTGTGTGATTATTAATGTGTGTGATTATTAATGTGTGTGATTATTAGTGTGTGATTATTAATGTGTGATTATTAATGTGTGTGTGATTATTAATGTGTGATTATTAATGTGTGTGATTATTAATGTGTGTGATTATTAATGTGTGTGTGATTATTAATGTGTGTGTGATTATTAATGTGTGTGATTATTAATGTGTGTGTGATTATTAATGTGTGTGATTATTAATGTGTGTGTGATTATTAATGTGTGTGTGATTATTAATGTGTGATTATTAATGTGTGAGATTATTAATGTGTGTGTGATTATTAATGTGTGATTATTAATGTGTGTGTGATTATTAATGTGTGTGTGATTATTAATGTGTGATTATTAATGTGTGATTATTAATGTGTGTGATTATTAATGTGTGTGATTATTAATGTGTGTGTGATTATTAATGTGTGTGATTATTAATGTGTGAGATTATTAATGTGTGTGATTATTAATGTGTGTGATTATTAATGTGTGTGTGATTATTAATGTGTGTGATTCTTAATGTGTGTGAGATTATTAATGTGTGATTATTAATGTGTGTGAGATTATTAATGTGTGATTATTAATGTGTGTGATTATTAATGTGTGTGATTATTAATGTGTGATTATTAGTGTGTGTGTGATTATTAATGTGTGTGATTATTAATGTGTGTGTGATTATTAATGTGTGTGTTATTATTAATGTGTGTGTTATTATTAATGTGTGTGATTATTAATGTGTGTGATTATTAATGTGTGTTTATTAATGTGTGTGTTATTATTAATGTGTGTGATTATTAATGTGTGTGTGATTATTAATGTGTGTGATTATTAATGTGTGTGTTATTATTAATGTGTGTGATTATTAATGTGTGTGTTATTATTAATGTGCGTGTTATTATTAATGTGTGTGATTATTAATGTGTGTTTATTAATGTGTGTGTGATTATTAATGTGTGTGATTATTAATGTGTGTGTTATTATTAATGTGTGTGATTATTAATGTGTGTGTTATTATTAATGTTATTAACTCACTCCTCAGCTGATATTAAACTCATGAATTATTCACCTTCTCCTCTAAATTTAACCTCAACATCCGTCCTCACAGCACAGAGAATGACTCAACACTTTTAGTCACTACTGTCCTCCTCTTGTCCTGTCCCCTCATCCCCCTCCTGTCCTCCTCTTATCCTGTCCTCCTCTCATCCCCTCCTGTCCTCCTCTCATCCCCTCCTGTCGTCCTCTTATCCTGTCCCCTCATCCCCCTCCTGTCCCCCTCCTGTCCTTCTCTCATCCCCTCCTGTCCTTAGCTAATCTATCATTATGGTAAACAGGTATCTTGCTAGTTAGATTGACAGCCATTTGCAAAATTAGCTATTTATAATGGTGGGCAGCAAACATGCTAGTTTACTAGCAGAAATCTTGTTAGCTATCAGCTAGCGGATAAAATATACATGACAATATACTAATGTCAATGAATGTCTTCATCCTAAGTCAAGATTTCCATAAGCACCACCTTATCATCTGTGACCTTAAAGAAACTCCCTTTCATAGCAGCTCTCATTTCCATATGTGGACTTGTAGACACTTAGCAAGTGTCTCTCTCTCTCTCTCTCTCTCTCTCTCTCTCTCTCTCACACACACACACAAACACACACACCTTCATGAGCCATGGTAACTGTGTCCTCTTTGGAGCTGTTGTTGTAGATGAGCACAGCGGAGGCATTGAAGTTGGCGGCCTTCAGGATCTTCTCCTTGAACATACACTTCCCTCTCTGAAGCAGAGCGATCCAGTGTGTCGTCTTTGGAGGAATGATGAAGCGAGTGTACGGACAGCAGCCCTGCATGTCCACCACTATGGATACAACAAAACACACAGAAAAATAAGTGAATCTGTGTGTTTACACTCACACAGTAATGCAGCAATGATGTGTGTAAAGCAGCTCAGTGGTAAAGATGATGATCATAAAGGTGAGAGTTTAAATCCCAGAGAGTTTAAATCCCTAACACACACACACTAACACACACACAAACACACACACCCTAACACACACACACACACACACCCTAACACACACACACACACACCCTAACACACACACACACACACACACACCCTAACACACACACACACACAAACACACACACCCTAACACACACACACACACACCCTAACACACACACACACACACCCAAAACACACATACACACAGACACACACCCTAACACACACACAAACACACACACCCTAACACACACACACACCCTAACACACACACATACACACAGACACATGCCCTGACACACACACACACACACACACACCCTAACACACACACAAACACACACACACACACACACACACACACACACACACACACACACATACACACAGACACATGCCCTAACACACACACACCCTAACACACACACACACACACACCCTAACACACACATACACACAGACACATGCCCTAACACACACACACATACACACAGACACACATGCTAACACACACACACACACACACACACACACACTCTAAACATGGAGAATGTTCTGATGCCAAGTTTCCAAGCAATAATTACCCATGATTTAAAACTATTTGAAACCTCCATGAGGAGATTTTCTGCAGCCATGTGTTCCAATAGGTTCTAACAGATTTTAATTAACCTCCTCTTAATTGCATCTCCGCCTCCATCTTAAGGGTTTTGAAGGGAACAACACTACTGTTGATAAATAAATCTACATTACCCAGAATGCATTGCTGGGCTCTGCCTTCTAGTTACTGATAATGCTAGCTATTATAGCAAGTAATGATACCAGCTGGAGGCGTTCGTTTGAGAGGACGTGATGTCTGTCCTTTTCAGAGAAGGTGAGACACGAAATAAGAAACCCATAAAAACTTTAAACACATCACTTCAGCTGTTAAAAATGTACATAAAATTCAAACCATATTTAAACCGTTCCAGTCGTTTTTAATCCTGTTCTGTCCTCCAGAAGCCTCACTTTGTTCTGAATTACTACAAGAGTGCTAACTAACAAACTGGAGGTTTTTGCTCATTAGTTTGGTCCGAGAACAAAGAGATCTGAAACATGATCACAACACTAAATAACAACATGCAATAAGAGAACTCGAGAGCCGAGTCTAGTGCAGCTGCCTTCACCTCACACTTTAACATAAAAAAGAGGAGATAAGCTCAGAGACACGCGATAACATCAGCACATAAAAACCAACACACAACTGACACTTCAGATCAATCCACCTGCAGCACAAACACTCATCATCTTACTTCTCCTGTCTACACACATACACATGTAGAAAGAGAATTAGAACAGTCTGACTTTATTACACTACACTATAATACACTAGACTATAGTCAAGTAAAGTCAAGAAGTCAAGAAGTTTTTATTGTCATGACAACCATATATAACTGTTACAGTACACAGTGACATGAGACGACGTTTCTCCAGGATCAGGGAGCTACATAACACAAACACAGAGCTATAAGGACTTAGTAAGTTAGTCTTAGATACATAAAGTGTATCTGTGTGACCTGGTGTACACAGTGTAGGACAAGACAGACAAGACAGACAAGACAGTGTAGGACAAGACAGACAAGACAGACAAGACAGTGCAGGACAAGACAAACAAGACAGACAAGACAGTGCAGGACAAAAGACAGTGCAGGACAAAAGACAGTGCAGGACAAAAGACAGTGCAGGCATAAAATTACAAGACAATACACAAAAGACAATAAACAGAAACAGCGGTGACCAGTGTACATACAGTATGTTCAACAATATTGCATGCAGTAATACTAGAATGAACACAGTTTCATAGCAGCAGGTCCCTGAGATAATGTAAAGGATTGTGTAAAACAGCATGTAAACAGGTTGATGGATGTATATTGGAAGTGTGTGTATTTGTTGTAGGTCTGTGCAGTCCATGATGTGTGTGTTTGTGTTGTGCTCAGTACAGTTCAGTTCAGTTATTAAGGAGTCTGATGGCTTGTTACACAGTCTGATCGTAAGGTCCGAATGCTTCGATACCTTTTCCCAGTCGGCAGGAAGGTGAAGAGTGTGTGTGAGGGGTGTGTGGGGTGAAGAGTGTGTGTGAGGGGTGTGTGGGGTGAAGAGTGTGTGTTAAGGGCATGTGAGGTCCACAATGCTGTTGGCTTTTTGCGGATGCTGCGTGCGGTGTGAATGTCCATGGTAGAGGGAAGAGAGACTCCTGTCCTCACTATCCAATGCAGGGTCTTGTGATCCGAGATGGTCCAGTTCCCAAACCAGACAGTGATGCAGCAGGAATACACTATTCTACACCAAACTACACTATACTGCACTATACTACACTACACTATACTACACTGAACTACACTATAATACACTATACTACACTATACCTCACTATAATACACTATAATACACTATAATACACTATACTACACTATAATACACTATAATACACTATAATACACTATACTACACTATACCTCACTATAATACACTATAATACACTATAATACACTGAACTACACTATAATACACTATAATACACTATAATACACTGAACTACACTATAATACACTATAATACACTATAATACACTACACTCCACATTACACTATACTGTAATATACTTCACTATAGAGTTTATTATCATCTGAATCTTTTCTAATATACTAAAACACTGATTAGTTTGGGCCACGCCCCCTTTCTGAGCTGGTGTGTAGTTGAACCGGATGACTGACAGGAGTCTGCTTAACAGGTAAAGTTTAGGTGACAGTGTTCAGTCTCGATGACAAGATTATATAAAAAAAGCGTCTTTACTTTTTTACGAACAGAACAAAGAGATATTATTATACCAAGCTGTTAAACCCTTATTGTTTTACTACAAAGTATTTTTATGTTCTAATATATATCTGTCTAACATTTAGTATAAAAACATTCCCACGCTAATCGTAACCCTAACACACACACACACACACGCACACACACAGACACACAAACACACACACACATGCACACACACCCACACACACACGTGTTCACACATGTGTGCATAAAAACACACACGCGCTGTCCAGTGAGGGAACTGGGTGAAGATAATTAGCCTTTTGACTTGAATGCCAAGAGCATTTACCAGCAGTTGGGATCGCTAATGTGCCAGAAACCACATGATGCTTTCCTTCAAAAAAAAAGTGATTGTATCTCCCAGTGGAGACGCTCTTACACCGCACTGAAACACAACACCATCCACATTCCTACTGGACACTGAAGAGCTTCTCTCAACCCAGTACCTGCAGGTGGTTTTCTGTCTGACTGTCCATTAGATTAAAACAGAATGAGAGAGAGAGAGCGAGAGAGAGAGAGACGGGGTGGAGGGTGCAGAGAGGGGAGGGCAGACACGTAGAGAGAGAGAGAGAGAGAGAGAGAGAGAGAGAGAGAGAGAGAGAGAGAGAGACGGGGTGGAGGGTGCAGAGAGGGGAGGGCAGACACGTAGAGAGAGAAAAAGAGAGAGAGAGAGAGAGAAAGAGAGAGAGAGAGAGAGAGAGAGATGGGGTGGGGGTGCAGAGAGGGGAGGGCAGACACGAAGAGAGAGAGAGAGAGAGAGAGAGAGAGAGAGAGAGAGATGGGGTGGTGGTGCAGAGAGGGGAGGGCAGACACAAAGAGAGAGAGAGAGAGAGAGAGAGAGAGAGAGAGAGAGAGAGAGAGAGAGCAAGAGAGAGAGAGACGGGGTAGGGGGTACAGAGAAGGGAGGGCAGACACGAAGAGAGAGAGAAAGAGAGAGAGAGATAGAGAGAGAGAGAGAGAGAGAGAGAGAGAGAGAGAGAGAGAGAGAGAGAGAGAGAGAGTGAGAGAGAGAGAGCAAGAGAGAGAGACGGGGTGGGGGTGCAGAGAGGGGAGGGCAGACACGAAGAGAGAGAGAAAGAGAGAGAGAGAGAGAGAGAGAGAGAGAGAGAGAGAGAGAGAGAGAGAGAGAGACGGGGTGGGGGTGCAGAGAGGGGAGGGCAGACACACAGAGAGAGAGAGAGAGAGAGAGAGAGAGAGAGAGAGAGAGAGAGAGAGAGAGAGAGAGACGGGGTGGGGGTGCAGAGAGGGGAGGGCAGACACGAAGAGAGAGAGAAAGAGAGAGAGATGAACTCTCTACTCATCTGTCAGACTGTCTCATTCTCTCTCTCTCTCTCTCACACACACACACACACACACACACTCTGAAACCCCCATCACTCTCTCTCTCTCTCTCTCTCTCTCTCTCTCTCCCCTGCTCTCTCTCTCATTCTCTCACATTTACATTTACAGCATGTGACACTCTCTTATCCACAGCGATGTACCAACATGCTTTTAAGTCTCTATCATTAAATACATTAACTCTGGGTTACAGACTTAAAATACCATGAGTCTAAAACACTGATCAAAGTTTTATTTATTTATTTATTTTTAAACCCACAGACAACAAATAGGGGATAAGGTCTTCAACCATCGTTTGGTCATCGTTTGGTCTGGACCCCTAGAGGAAGTTCATCCCACCACCTCGGTGTAGAACAGAAAAGAGTCTTGTAGTAAACTTACCTCTTACTCTGAGAGATGGTGGGACCAGTGGGGCAGTGCTGGAGATCTGAGGGTGTGAGGTGCAGTGTGAGGAGTGATGAGGGCTTTGAGGGAAGAGGGAGATGGTCTGTTTGTGGCTTTGTAGGAAATCATCAGTGTTTAAATCTGATGTGTCCAGCTACAGGAGCCAGTGGAGGAACACAGCAGTGGGGTGATGTGGAGAACTTAGGCAGGTTGTAGACAAGTCACACAGCTGCATTATGGACCATTTACAGAGGATGAATTGTGTTCATATGTAGACCTGATAGGGAGAGCTGCAGTAGTCCAGTGTTGAGTGGACAAGAGACTGAACACGTACCTGAGCAGCCTGTGTGGGGAAAAATGGCAGAATCCTTCTGATGTTATAGAGAAGGAACCGACATGAGGGAGTCACATTAGGGACATGAGAGGAAAAGGACAGTTGAGTGTCCATGGTTACCCCAAGGTTGTGAGCTGTGGCTGAAGGGGAGATCAGATCATTATGTAGGGATATAACAAGGTCATGACCTGGGGATGAATCACCTGATGATCAGCAGGTCAGTTTTGTTAGGATTGAGCTTTAACTGATGAGCAGTCATCCATGATGATATTTCTGGCTGAGATCTGATCAGAAGCTGTGGTATCTGAGGGTGGGAAAGAGAAGATAAGTTGTGTATCATCAGCATAGCAGTGGTAAGAGAACCCATGTGAGGAAATAACTTCACCAAGAGAGTGAGTATACAGGGAGAAAAGAAGAGGACCAAGTACTGAGCCCTGTGGAATGAGCTGCTTTAAAGCCAGACTGTTGGGATCTTGGAGGTTGTTCTGTGAGAGATAGACAGATGATTATAGACAATGTGTTCAAGAATTTTTGAAAGAAGCGAGAGAAGTGACACCGGTCTGTAGTTACTGATGTCTGATGGATCCAGAGCAGATTTCAGGATGGGAATAACCCTTGTTCTCTTGAAGGTAGTTGGTACCTGACCAAATGTTATGGATCCATTGATGATAGTGGTGACGAAGGGCAGAAGGTCTTGCGAGATGGTCTGGAGCATAGTGGAAGGGAGTGGATCCAATGGGCAGGTGGGAGGATTGCAGGACTGGATGAGTTGTAAAATCTCTTCTGCTGCTACAGTTGAGAAATGCGACAACGAAGGAGTGGGGAATCCATACTCTGAGATGTAAGTGCAGTCGGGGCTGAAGTGAAGGTTCGGCAGATTTCCTCAATCTTCTCCTGGTAGAAAGAAGCAATGTCTTCTGCAGTCACGGAGGATGAAGAAGGTGGAGTCAGGGGGTTGAGTAGAGAAGAGATGATGTTGTGGAGCTTCCGAGGGTCTTGTGAGAAAGCTTCAAGCTTTTCCTTGTAGAAGGAAGTCTTG
>NC_083472.1:25551468-25553968 GCF_030014155.1 Tachysurus vachellii
TCTGTATGGCAAAATTTCCACTTTAATTACACATTGCATAAGTAATGGCGTACTGAGAGACGTCAGCTTCATGAAGTCAGTCTGAAGTACAGAATAGAAAGGCCAATTTTCTGTTTAGTAATGCAGCCAATCTTCAACAGGAAGTGCTTTCACAATGACCCTGTCACTTAGCATGTGGCTCACTCACCTCTCACACACATACACATCTCACCTCTCACACACATCCATAGATTCTCTCACTACACCTGCCCTGAGGTGACCACACTACCGCCTCTAAACAGCTAGTCACAACTTCAATACCAACTATGCAAATTATTCAGAAGATACTGTAGCTCTAAACTCCAGGCAGGACAGCATTATGTGTTAGAAACTGCCAGAGACACAACAAGAGACACAAATAAAGACACGACTACCAGAGACACGACTAACAGAGACACAACATTACACATGACCAGAGACACAACTACCAGAGACACGACTACCAGAGACACAACGATTTCCAGAGACACGACTACGAGAGACAGGACAACCAGAGACACAAATACCAAAGACAGGACAACCAGAGACAGGACAACCAGAGACACGACTACGAGAGACAGGACAACCAGAGACACAAATACCAAAGACAGGACAACCAGAGACAGGACAACCAGAGACACGACTGCCAGAGACATGACTACCAGAGACATGACAACCAGAGACACAACAACCAGAGACAGGACAACCAGAGACATGACCAGAGATATGACCAGAAACATGACTACCAAAGACACAACTACCAGAGACATGACTTCCAGAGACACGACGTCCAGAGACAGGACAACCAGAGACATGACCAGAGATATGACCAGAAACATGACTACCAAAGACACAACTACCAGAGACATGACTTCCAGAGACACGACGTCCAGAGACAGGACAACCAGAGACAGGACAACCAGAGACATGACTTCTAGAGAAAGGACAACCAGAGATATGACCAGAGATATGACCAGAGACACAACTAACAGAGATATGACCAGAAACATGACTACCAGAGACAAGATTAGAGATATGACCAGCGACAGGACAAACAGAGACACGACTACCAAAGACATCACTATAAACATGGCATAACAGAAGAATGAATGGGGGCCCAATGAGAGACAGGATTACAGACACACTCACCTCCGTTGACAGCAGCAGGTGTAATTATTAACCCCGTCACCTCCGATTTGGGCGAGTTCTGTCCGTACCTGCCGTCCTCCTTTGATATCACACGTTTGGTGTTTCCCTTGCTGTCGTGCACGGTGGCATTAATTATAGCACTTAAATATTCCTCTTTGTTCACCACCGTTTTGTCTGTTTTGTCTGTACCTGCGCAGGACACACACCTGGGCAGGACAAGTGAGAGAAGAACAGAGTAGAGGAACAAAGCGATGCTTGATGAAGACGTTCTCCGTCTCTTCTGCATTGTCACAGCGTCTCTAAATTCCTGTGAAACAGACTGATGAAGCTCTTTTACACACTTGCTCTGTGTTCGAGTGAAACTGACGCTGACTCACGCCATAATGACCTCAAAGCCATGTCCACATCCGGGACACACAGGAACACCGAGGGGGACAACCAGGAGACAACAGCGGAAATCTGGGAGAACAGGGAACAGACACACACCTCCACATCATCATTATAATAACTAAACAACGAGTGAGACACAGAGACAGAAAGAAATACACAGATATAGAAGTAGATTAACAGAGACAGACAGATGCTTGGGAAGAAAACCTGCTTTGTTCTAAATCAAAGAAAAAAAACCTGAACATTTATAAAAAAACATCAGAGTGAAGATCAAAGAGAACAACAGCAGCAATAATAATAATAATAATAATAATAATAATAATAATAATAATAATAATAATAATCACAATCACAATAATAATAATAATAATAATAATCACAATCACAATAATAATAATAATAATAATAATAATAATCACAATCACAATAATAATAATAATAATAATAATCACAATCACAATCACAATAATAATAATAATAATAATAACAACAACAACAACAACAACAACAATAATAATAATAATAATAATAATAATAATAATAATAATAATAATAATAATCACAATAATAATTACTATTATATTATATCCTCGTTATTATTATTATTATATCATCATCATTATTATTATATATTACTATATTATTAGCATCATTATTATACTATATTATTATTATTATTATTATTATTATATATTATTATTATATTATTATATATAATATATTATATAATATTCCTATAATAATAAGACAGATGTTTATCACCGTTACAGATGTTCAGCTCCTACATGATGCATCGCGACACAACGATCTCAGTCACAGGGTTTATATATATGTGTATATTTATGTTTATATATTTATATAAGATATAATAATAATAATGACGTAATTAGGAGATAAAACGCTGTAGTTTTTAATCCGTTACCTTTTTTTCCGCAGTGTTTCT
>NC_083472.1:25556468-25581468 GCF_030014155.1 Tachysurus vachellii
GAGAGAGAGAGAGAGACAGAGAGAGAGAGAGAGACAGAGAGAGAGAGAGAGAGAGAGAGAGAGAGAGACAGAGAGACAGAGAGAGAGAGACAGAGAGAGAGAGAGAGAGACAGAGAGAGACAGAGAGACAGACAGAGAGAGAGAGAGACAGAGAGAGAGAGAGAGAGAGAGAGAGAGAGAGAGAGAGAGAGAATAAGGATGTGTGTATTATATGTATGAGTTTTTTCTTGCTGTTATATTTATTTTTATTTGTAAGGTTTTGTGCCTCTGTGTTCGACCTTTAATCCCAACTCATATTTACTGTAGATTAAAAACATGATGTAATTCGTGGCCATCGTCTGTGCTCTGTGTGTGGGAGGGGCATATGCTCTGTAACCTGTCAATCACGGGGAACTAGCCAATTGTGGGCGTCTGTGAGCTCATGCATGTGGAACAGTGAAATGTTTTCTCTCTCAGTGTTTAATAAAAACACATTTGTCATTTTTTCGACTTTTCCATTTCTTTATTTTTCCACTGGAGCTTAATGTAGGTTAATGATGTTTAAACAACATTAGATGTTTAAAGCCTCCGAGTTTTTCTTCTCTAATGACGCAGTAATGAGCAGTGTGATGGTGTTATAAGAGCTTATAAGTGCTGTATGTAGAGATCTGATGAAAGACTGTGTTTGGAGCTCAGATTTCAGCCCTGCACGTTTTTCAATTTTATCTGAATGAACTTTTCTCAAATTCTGACATGTCATGACAGGAAATGACATCATATCCTGCCTTTCTGTGTTCCTGTTCTACTGAGATGCAGAAAGCTAGAACTCAGCACAAAAAATCCACAGAACTTGACTTTAGCAGATTTACCAATAGTCTGAACTCAGAAATGTTCTTCACGTGAGAACTAATTACACGTGTTGTCCATTTTGTGTGTTTGTCTACATGAACAAACAATTTGTGTATCTGGGAAACCTGAATAATTACAGGGTTTAGCCGAGGTTCATGAGTGCGGCAGCTGTAAGTCGTTTGCGTAACGATGTTTAACTCTGATTTACTGCAGTGTCGTGTTTCAGCTTGTTAAAGAATCTGTGTGGAATCTCAGAGTGTAAAGTGACTCAGATCTCATCGTCTTTCATAACGTCCAGCTGTGACGTGAAGCTCCTGTAAATATTTATCTGCAGGACTCAGGGATTACAGACACAACACAAACATGTGGATTTACACTAAAATATCTTCTGCCATTCGTCCTCATGTCATGTGACCTCTTGTGCAGCCAGTTGGTTATTACTTTTTTATCTGAATGAAGTTTTGTCATCGTAAACGTTCATAAACTTCATGACAAGTTTAAATGAAACTCAGGATATACGTGTTATTGTTATTGTGATGATTCACTCTGCTCAAATGAGTCGCTAAAGTGAACGACTCGGTGTCAGTTTCTCACATTCACTGAGTCATTCGTTTGAACTCAGTACTGAAAACCTCAAGCATCGGCCAATCAGAAAACAGCACTGATTAATGAGTATGAGATATTTAAATTAGCTTTAATTATATAAACATTTCTAACTCAGAGTTTCTGAATCTTTTAGTCGTGACTGAGATTCACTCATCTGTCACTCAGTGAACAAATTCTGTCCATTTCATGTGTCCACTTATTACCTCAGTAGAGGTTTTTTTAAGCAGAGATTTTGGTGTAAAGGTGTCAGATGTTCCTATTTTCAGCCCCCAGACATCTCAGATACTCAGGTTACATATCACAATCATTTCTCTCTCTCTCTCTCTCTCTCTCTCTCTCTCTCTCTCTCTCTCATTGCAGGTCCTCGCACATTTACTATTGAATACGTTGGTTGCAACACAACACTTCGTGGAAAGGAGAAGGAGGACATTCAAGCAGCCACAACAGTTCTCCTGGTTCCTCTTCTCTACCTGGTCTCTTTTGTCTTCGGTTTCCCTGCTAACCTTCTGGCTCTTTGGGTTCTTCTCTTCCGCACAAAAAAGTTTCCATCCACCATTCTGTTAGTGAACCTCACCTGCTGTGACCTTCTTCTTCTCCTCGTGCTTCCCTTTCGTATCATCTACCACTTCCAAGGGAACAACTGGATGTTTGGGGAAGGTTCCTGCCGCTTGCTAATCGCTCTGTTTTATGGGAACATGTACGGCTCTGTGATCTGCCTAATGCTCATTGCTGTGGACCGCTACGTGGCTTTGGTGCATCCGTTTGGTGCCAAAACGCTACGGAGTCACAAGACGTCCATACTGATGAGCGTGATTGTGTGGGTCGTGGTGGTGGTCGCGGCTGTTCCTCTACTAACATCACGCCAGTCTTACGACATAGACGACCTTTCCATTACGACCTGCCACGACGCTCTTCCCGCAGGCGAACAGACAAACTACTTTGGGCCATATTTTACCACGCTCTTCTTCCTCTGCTTTCTCCTCCCGTTATGTGTGGTGGTTTTCTGCTACAGTGCTGTATTGCGCACCCTAGTGGCCGCTGGCGCTCGCTACGCCCATGCAACCCGTGTCACGGCTCTCGTACTGGTGGTTTTCATCATCTGCCTCCTACCCAGTAACGTTCTCCTGCTCATGCACTATTATAAATGGTTGTTCTCACCTAAGAACGTGAAAGATTATGATGAAGGTGAAGCTGAAGATGCTGACAGAAGCTCTGACAACTACAATCCGCTCTACATGCTGTACATGATCAGCCTTGCCGTCAGCACCTTCAACAGCTGCATTGACCCCTTTATCTTCTACTACGTCTCAGAGGACTTTAGAGTAAAAGCCAGATCGTTGCTATGCTGCTCGAAAACCTTTCACGAAGCCTCTTCTGGAAGCTCCTCAGGCACCATGAGGTCAAAGGTCACATTGCTGTCCATGTCAGGAAAAACTAAAGGCGTTTCAGATAACGGTGCAGCAAAAGTGTAACGTCGCCACTTGCAGGTCAAGGGGAGGAGTCATGACGACGTCTATGTGATAAAAACCTCAATGTAAATAAAAGTTTTAATATCTGATACTGTGTTAGCTGACTGACACGAAGGTGATTTAGTTTGCTTCTGTACTAGCATGATATGTAGCTATGTAGCATGCTGTGTGTGCTTGTGTGTGCATGTGTGTGCATGCGTGTGTGTATGCTTATGTGCTTGTGTGTGTGTGCTTGTGTGTGCGTGTGTTTGCGAGTGTGTGTGCGCGTGTGTGCTTGTGTGTGCGTGTGTTTGCATGTGAGTGTGTGTGCGCGTGTGTGCTTGTGTGTGCTTGCGTGTGTGTGTGTGCTTGTGTCGTGCATGTGTGTGTATGAGATGATTGTGTATAAATAGGAAGATGTGTGTGTGTGTGTGTGTGTGTGTGTGTGTCATAAATAGAGTAGCATTTGTTTGTTAACGACGTGTCAATGACGTGTTTATGAAGGATTTAAAGAAGCTCCTGATGTGTATTTTATGTTAAATCTAAAAACACAGATTAATCTTTATAAACTTTATACATTTTAAGTGTTAGAATAAATTCTATTCTGTAAGCTTTTTAATTCTTCTTCTCTCTTTTTGATGAAGAACTGCAACAGCTGCTGAAGGTTAAAGTAAAACAAATCCCTGTTATAAACGATCCTCTGTACATTAAATCTGTAAGGTGATATTAATCACTGTGACACTTCACTGCCTGATCGCTTCTACACAAATAAACAGATCTTTTATGAACTAAATAAAGTGAGTATATAATTATATAAATAATAAATAGTCATTAGATTTAAAAACATTTTTATACAATAAAAGTGCTTATACTGTTTTTGTGTAAGATCGAATCTGAGGAATCTCACACACACTATCATACTCTCACACACACACACACACACACACACACACTATCATACTCTCACACACACACTATCATACTCACACACACACTATCATACACACACACACACTATCATACTCTCACACACACACTATCATACTCACACACACACTATCATACACACACACACACTATCATACTCTCACACACACACACACTATCATACTCTCACACACACACACACACTATCATACTCTCACACACACTATCATACACTCACACACACACACACACACACACTATCATACTCTCACACACACACACACACTATCATACTCTCACACACACACACACACTATCATACTCTCACACACACACACACACTATCATACTCTCACACACACTATCATACACTCACACACACACACACACACACTATCATACTCTCACACACACACACACACACACACACACACACACACACTATCATACTCTCTCACACACGCACACACACTATCATACTCTCACACACACACACACTATCATACTCACACACACACACACACTATCATACTCTCACACACACACACACTATCATACTCTCACACACACTATCATACACTCACACACACACACACACACTATCATACTCTCACACACACTCACACACACACACACACACCATCATACTCTTTCACACACACACACACACACACACACACACACACTATCATACTCTCACACACACTATCATACTCACACACACACATACACTATCATACTCTCACACACACACACACACTATCATACCCTCACACACACACCATCATACTCTCACACAAACACTCTCATACTCTCACACACACACACACACACACACACACACACTATCATACTCACACACACACTATCATACTCACACACACACACTATCATTCTCTGACACACACACTATGATACTCACACACACACTATCATACCCTCACACACACACACACTATCATACCCTCACACACACATTCATACCCTCACACACACTATCATACCCTCACACACACAATCATACACTCACACACACACACTATCATACTCTCACACACACACACACACACACACACTATCATACTCTCTCTCACACACACACACACACACACACTATCATACTCTCACACACACACACACTATCATACTCACACACACACACTATCATACTCTCACACACACACACACTATCATACTCTCACACACACTATCATACACTCACACACACACACACACACACACACACACACACACTATCATACTCTCACACACACACACACACACTATCATACTCTCACACACACACACACTATCATACTCACACACACACACTATCATACTCTCACACACACACACACTATCATACTCTCACACACACTATCATACACTCACACACACACACACACACACACACACACTATCATACTCTCACACACACACACACTATCATACTCTCACACACACTATCATACACTCACACACACACACACACACACACACACACACACACACACACACACACTATCATACTCTCACACACACACACACACTATCATACTCACACACACTATCATACACACACACACTATCATACTCTCTCACACACACACACTATCATACTCTCACACACACTATCATACACTCACACACACACACACACACACTATCATACTCTCACACACACACACACACACACACTATCATACTCTCTCACACACACACACACACTATCATACTCTCACACACACACACTATCATACACACACACACACACTATCATACTCTCACACACACACACTATCATACTCTCACACACACTATCATACACTCACACACACACACACACACTATCATACTCTCACACACACTCACACACACACACACACACTATCATACTCTCACACACACACACACACACACACACACACACACACACACACACACACACACACACACACACACACACACACACACACTATCATACTCTCACACACACTATCATACTCACACACACACACATACTCTATCATACTCTCACACACACACACTATTATACCCTCACACACACACCATCATACTCTCACACAAACACTCTCATACTCTCACACACACACACACACACACACACACTATCATACTCACACACACACTATCATACTCACACACACACACTATCATTCTCTGACACACACACTATGATACTCACACACACACTATCATACCCTCACACACACACACACTATCATACCCTCACACACACATTCATACCCTCACACACACTATCATACCCTCACACACACAATCATACCCTCACACACACACTATCACACACAAGATGACAAGGTGACAGGTTTGGTGTGTGTTTAATTTAGTCCTCAGCTTTGTTTTCATTTCTGTGATCTCTCCAGCTTTAAGAGATGATCAGTATTTCCTTGCTGATGGGGCTGTCGCTGTAAGTTCATGGTGGTCATCCACCAGGATTCTTTTCATCAACTCTGTATTCTTGTCTAGTTGGTGGCAAGTCCTCAGTCAAGCCTGTCTTGGAAGACATTGCTGATGCTGACCTCCATGAGAAGGTTAAAAAGCTAAGACTATTGTAGTGTGAAAATCTTTTAACTTTCTGTTATGATTATGATTTTGTCCATGTTCCTGTTTTGTATTTTTTATTTATTAAACCAGTTTATTTTTACGTTATCCTGCATTTGGGTCTATTTCTATCGCCGCTGACACCTAATCATTACTATTTACTTTCACAAACAAAAACTGACCTTAAACAGAAGGTAAATAAGTAGGAACATGATGGTCACTTCTGTTCCAATGTAACTGTAAAATTGTAGAAATGCTCCTTGTAGCTGTAACGTTGCTATAGCAGTGCTCTAAGCTACACACTCTGTTTTCTAGGCTGTAAGTAAATCAATGAATGAGGATTGAAACTGTCTTCCTGTTTGATCAAACTAACATCCTTTCTAATTATATTCTCTCTCAACTTGCAATGTCATTCTCTGCAAGGGTATGATACTGTGTGTGTGTGTGTGTGTGTGTGTGTGTGTGTGTGTGTGTGTGTGTGTGTGTGTGTGAGTATGATTCTATGTATCAACATTAATTTCCTGTATTTTATTTTTCAAACATTCGTTTGATAACGTTTTTCTGTAACTCAAACACACACACACACCACACACACACACACACACACACACACACGAAAAAAGAATTTATATTTGACATGTAACACAATAGAAAAACCTACTGGGTTCAATTATATACTGTAGGACATTATATGGTTTCCTGTGTGTGTGTGTGTGTGTGTGTGTGTGTGTGTGTGTGTGTGTGTGTGTGTGTGTGTGTGTGTGTGTGTGCATCTCTCCAACGTCTCCTCAATTCTGTTGCTTGAGATAACAGTACACAGTGTCACACCCACCCACACACACACACACACACACACACACACACAAACACTTGTTCCATTGCTGTTGTTCAGAAATACACTCGTCTGAGTCGGTGAGTGAACTTCATCTCTCTTTGTTTATTGACTTTATTCCTTGTGTTTAAAGAAAGACTTCAATTTACATTTTAATCTTAAAATTAAAGAGGAAACACTGAGAACTCTGACATATGACATCACTAACAGTTGCTTCACCTCCTGTGAATCACCAGATCTAACACTGACGTGAAATAATGACAATTATAAATTCCGTTGGCTTTATAATGTAAATAAATTAATTAAGTTAAATATTATGTAATAAAAAATACTTCAGCAAATAATCCAGAATATTTTCAGAAAAACAATGTTTACACACAATCATTTCTGCAGTAATATTTACATTTTAGAACAGAAATATATTCATCAGGATCATTTCATCTAATCAAAAATTTAACATTGGGAAATAAAAAACAGTAAAAACGACATTTTGTGGATAATAATGAAGTAAATCTAATGCACTTCCTGTTTTATTATTATGTACTCATCTCCTGTTTCACAGATTTACTCTGTCTCTCTTACACACACACACACACACACACACACACACACACACACACACACACACACATGGTTAGAGAGTTTGACTCCTAACCCAAAGGTTGTGGGTTCGAGTCTCGGGCCCGCAATACCACGACTGAGGTGCCCTTGAGCAAGGCACTGAACCCCCCAACTGCTCCCCGGGCACCGCAGCATTAATGACTGCCCACTGCTCCGGGTGTGTGTTCACGGTGTGTGTGTGTGTGTTCACGGTGTGTGTGTGTGTGTTCACTGCTGTGTGTGCACTTTGGATGGGTTAAATGCAGAGAACAAATTCTGAGTATGGGTCACCGTACTTAGCCATAGGTCACGTCACGTCTCTCACACACACACACACACACACACACACACACACACACACACACACACACACACACAACAACAACAACAACAACAAACGTTAAATTAATTTCTAATCACGTTTCTAAATAAACAGACAGATAAACAATAGAACAATGCTGTTGTTTTTTTAAAACTCTTTACTTCAGTTGAGTCTCGTTAAAGTTTAATAAACATCAAGAAACAAAATGAAAGATGAAGAATGTGGAAGTGGAAAATGTGGAAGTTAAAGAATGGAAGTATCAGAAATGTATTTTAATAAGCAACAGTCACTTTACATTTACAACAACCTGAAGGTTTAAAATTCTTTATATTTATATTAAATAAAACATTCATTAGAATAAAATGTATTATATATTTATTATCTTGTAAGCACATTATTTAGAACACAAACCATTTTTTGCCTAAAAGAAGTGTAAAAGTTCCTATTTACAGATTTACAGGGTTCTTAATTTAGCTTCCAGTAAAAAGATTCTACATGAATTGTGTTTAGAAGGAAAACCTTCTGTTCCACGTGGAGCTCCTCGAGTGACGAGCAGAAGAGCTTTTAAAATGTTGTAATCTTTCTAATCATTTTATTGAGTTACATTTAATTTTCATTGTCAAATAAAACAAACAAAATCGAAAATGATCACTTGTACTGTTCAGAATAAGTAAAAAAGAATGAAAAGAAAACCAATAATAAGGAGTGAAGATTTATTCGAGAATAAAATAAAATGATTAGATTTTATTGTGACCTTTTTAAACTCTTCAGTTTGAAGAGTTCAGTTTGTGAATAATGTGATGTTTATATAAATGAGCCATAAAACGGTTTTGTTATTTGCTGTAAATTGTTGTGTTAAATTCTGGCCCCTAGTGTTCACTGCTGTTAATGCGCCAAATACATACAGTGTGTTCACTTTTAACAAACTTTTACACACACACACATGAACAGAAAGAGAATTTGAGCAAATATTAAATGAGTTTTTTAAATTGAGTTAAATGTCTTTTCTGTTTTTCACAGATGACCTTTGACCTCCAGGTGAACAAGGAGCCCAAAATGGTGGCAGTAAATGAGGGTGAGAGAAACATCTGCTTTACATCACAGTGTGTTGGAATCTTACCATATGGTGTGGTGTGTATCACTGTGTGTGTGTGTGTGTGTGTGTGTGTGTGTGTGTGTGTGTGTACACAGTGCCAATGTTGGTGGTGCTGACCAGTGTGTGTACTCTGTGTGTTCTCATCGTCTCCACACTCTGGACATGTTTGAAGATCGTAAGTGCCGTGAGAACGGAAACACAGGAGACGTACACGCTGTACCCAGAACAAGAAGAGATAACGGTACACACACACACACACACACGCACATACACCACACTCACACACATACACACCACACACATACACACACATACACCACATTCACACACATACACACACACACACACACACACACACACACACACACACACACACACCCACAAACACACACACACACCACACACACACATACCCACACACATACCCACAAACACACACACACACACACACACACACACACACACACAAACACACATCTGTAGGAGATACATACATATTGTATAAATACACACATTTTGTTTTAAGTTTTTAATATTAGTAATTTTTTTAAATAATATAAATAATTGATTTAATAATATAAATATAAAATAAACTATATTTTTTATCTTTGCTTCACACACAAACACACACTGTAGGATGAGCTGAAGCAGAAAATAAGTGAAGAGGATGAGGAGGAGGAGGAGGAGGAGGAGGAAGAAAAGGAGGAGGAGGAGGAGGAAGACAACAGCTGACACCTCAACTGTGTTATTATTATTATTATTATTATTATTATTATTATTATTATTATTATTACTATTATTAATAATAATAATAATAAAAAATTACGGTAACATCTGAAAACACAAGCTGCATTTTGGTGATTTGAGGCTGTAAGTGAAGCTACGAACAGTTAATGTTATTGGAGACAAGACACAGGGCTCTGAACAGAAAGAAAGAAAGAAAGATAGATAGATAGATAGAGAGAGAGAGAGAGAGAGAGAGAGAGAGAGATCTTTAAAAAGACTTTCTGTTTCTTACTCTCAATAGGTTACCATGATGACCACTGCAGGGTTAAGTTCCTCTTTTAATTGAAAAATAAAAATAAAAATGTAAATTTATTAAAGATTTATTGATACGTGTTTGTGTGTGTGTGTGTGTGTTTGTGTGAATCCAAAGTGCACACACACAGCAGTGAACACACACACACACACACACCGTGAACACACACCCAGAGCAGTGGGCAGACATTTATGCTGCGGCACCCAGGGAGCAGTTGGGGGGTTCGGTGCCTTGCTCAAGGGCACCTCAGTCATGGTATTGCCGGCCAGAGACTCGAACCCACAACCTTAGGGTTAGGAGTCAAACTCTCTAACCATTAGGCCACGACTTCCCTGTGTGGGTATGTGTGTGTTTGTGTGAGAATGTGTATATGTATCTGTGTGTGTATATATATGTGTGTGTGATGAGGTATTATAGAGTGTATAAAACTCTATGGGGTGCCAATACTTTGTGCAAACTAACAGATGGGCTCAGTCAGTGATTATACACCTAAGAATGGTATAAATAAAGGTGGAGTTGGTAATATCCCACACACACACACACACACACACACACACACACCAGTAGCTTATTAGCTTACTGTTAATTTAGCCTATTTCCCCATGATGCAATAATTTCAGGAAATAAATGAAGTAATAATGAACAAACAAGAGGGCGAGTAAACAAGAGAAACACCACAGAGAGGAAGTTAGTAATATTTATAACACACACACACACACACACACACACACACACACACACACACACACACACACACAGAGGATATTACCAACTCCACCTTTATTTATACCATTCTTAGGTGTATAATCACTGACTGAGCCCATCTGTTAGTTTGCACAAAGTATTGGCACCCCATAGAGTTTTATACACTCTATAATACCTCATTAAGCTCATATAAATCTTTATGAATTATGGTGGACTTATTATAGTATTGTGTATTAAACATACAATATTTAGAACGAATTACAGAGCAACACTGATTTATACAGTATCTGACAGAAGTAAGTGCACCCCTCACATTTTTGTAAATATTTTATCATGTTACAACACTGAAGAAATGACACTGTGCTCCAGTGTAAAGTAGTGAGTGTTCAGCTTGTATAACAGTGTAAAGTAGTGAGTGTTCAGCTTGTATAACAGTGTAAAGTGTGTGCTTTAACTCTCTTCATTTGAATATATTGTCTTCTGGTAAAGTAGGTTCCTGACTTTTGTATACTATCTGCTTAACTCACTTTGTTCTAGAGTTGTGTGATTTGAATTGTGTTATATTCTATACCATTGTTGATTTTATAGTGTTGGTCTTTCACTCGTCCTTCTCCAGCTACAGACGTGACTGTTACCCCACTACCCCACGTCTCTGATCATCACCTGGTATCCTTCACCATCACTCTCCCTATGATACCTAAAACTACCTCTCACCCCCTCGCTCTTACCTGCCGCAACCTTCACTCTGTCTCCCCTTCTTCTGTAGCTTCTGGCACTCTTTCTTCTCGTCCTGATCCTGAGTCTTTTTCCTCACTACCCTTGGACTCGGCGACAGATACTTTCCTCTCATCTCTTTCCTCAACTATGGACTTCCTCTGCCCTATGTTCACTAAACCCAAGAAAACTTCTTGTTCTGCTCCTTGGCTTTCAGATGTTCTGTGAAACAATCGAAGAGAGCGAAGATCATCAGAGAGAAAGTGGAAGAAATCACAACTTGATGCAGATCTTCATTCTTACCGAACACTTCTTGCCAGATTCTCCTCAGATGTGACTTCTGCCAAGACTTCCTTCTACAAAGAAAAGCTTGAAGCTTCCTCACAAGACCCTCAGAAATTCCACAACATCATCTCTTCTCTGCTCAACCCCCGGCTCCACCTTCTTCATCCTCCGTGACTGCAGAAGACATTGCTTCTTTCTACCAGGAGAAGATTGAGGAAATCTGCCGGACCTTCACTTCAGCCCCGACTGCACTTACATCTCAGAGTATGGATTCCCCACTCCTTCGTTGTTGCATTTCTCAACTGTAGCAGCAGAAGAGATTTTACAACTCATCCAGTCCTGCAATCCTCCCACCTGCCCATTGGATCCACTCCCTTCCACTATGCTCCAGACCATCTCACAAGACCTTCTGCCCTTCATTTCCACTATCGTCAATAGATCCATAGCATCTGGTCAGGTACCAACTACTTTCAAGAGAGCAAGGGTTTTTCCCATCCTAAAGAAACCTGCTCTGGATCCATCAGACATCAGTAACTACAGACCGGTGTCACTTCTCTCCTTTCTTTCAAAAATTCTTGAACACATTGTCGATAATCAACTGTCTGTCTATCTCTCACAGAACAACCTCCAAGATCCCAACAGTCGGGCTTTAAAGCAGCTCATTCCACAGAGACAGCCCTTTTGGATGTCTCTGAGAAACTACATGCTGCTACATCAGCCAAACTGTCATCCGTCCTTATCCTCCTTGACCTTTCAGCAGCATTTGATACGGTCAACCACAAGATTCTCTTATCCACCCTCAGGAGTCTTGGGATTTGCAGATCAGCTTGGGAATGGTTCACTTCCTACCTGGAAGGACGCTGATATCAGGTAACATGGAGGTGGAGTGACATCTGCTCCACACAGACTCTCCACTGGTGTCCCACAGGGCTCAGTACTTGGTCCTCTTCTTTTCTCCCTGTATACTCACTCTCTTGGTGAAGTTATTTCCTCACATGGGTTCTCTTACCACTGCTATGCTGATGATACACAACTTATCTTCTCTTTCCCACCCTCAGATGCCACAGCTTCTGATCAGATCTCAGCATGTCTGCCAGAAATATCATCATGGATGACTGCTCATCAGTTAAAGCTCAATCCTAGCAAAACTGAACTGCTGACCATCAGGTGATTCATCCCCAGGTCATGACCTTGTTATATCCCTACATAATGATCTGATCTCCCCTTCAGCCACAGCTCACAACCTTGGGGTAACCATGGACACTCAACTGTCCTTTTCCTCTCATGTTGCTAATGTGACTCCCTCATGTTGGTTTCTTCTCTACAACATTAGAAGGATTCGGCCATTTCTGTCCACACAGGCTGCTCAGGTACTTGTTCAGTCTCTTGTCATCTCTAGACTTGATTACTGCAATGCACTGCTGGCAGGTCTACATATGAACGCAATCCGTCCTCTGCAAATGATCCAAAATGTAGCTGCACGGCTTGTGTTCAACCTGCCAAAGTTCTCCACACCACCACACTGCTGTGTTCCTCCACTGGCTTCCGGTAGCTGAACACATCAGATTCAAAACACTGATGCTGGCCTACAAAGCCAAAAACGTAACATCTTCCTCTTACCTCAAAGCCCTCATCACTCCTCACACTGCACCTCACACCCTCAGATCTACAGCACTGCTCCACTGGTCCCACCATCTCTCAGGGTAAGAGGTAAGTTTACTACAAGACTCTTCTCTGTTCTGGCACCGAGGTGGTGGGATGAACTTCCCCTAGAGGTCCGGACAGCTGAGTCACTGGTTATTTTCAAGGGCGGTTGAAGACCTACTTATTCAGGAAACACTTCAACTAGAACTTCTTTCTTTATCTTTTGCATTTAAAAAAAAAAAAACACCTTTGACACTTTTTCATTGTAACTTTGAACAAATGTTTTAAACTCATGGTATCTTAAGTCTGTAACTTAGTGATCCAGCGTTAATGTATTCAATGTTAGAGATTTAAACACTTATGTACGTCGCTCTGGATAAGGGGGTCTGCCAAATGCTGTAAATGTAAATGTAAAGTAGTGAGTGTTCAGCTTGTATAACAGTGTAAAGTATTGAGTGTTCAGCTTGTATAACAGTGTAAAGTAGTGAGTGTTCAGCTTGTATAATAGTGTAAAGTAGTGAGTGTTCAGTTTGTATAACAGTGTAGTGAGTGTTCAGCTTGTATAATAGTGTAAATTTGCTGTCCCCTCAAACTAACTCAACACACAGCCATTAATGTTTAAACCGCTGGACACAAAAGTGAGCACACCCCTAAGTGAAAATGTCCAAATTGGGCCCAAAGTGTCAATATTTTGTGTGGTCACCATTATTTTCCAGCACTGTCTTAACCCTCTTGGGCACGGAGTTCACCAGAGCATCACAGGTTGCCAGTGGATTCCTCTTCCACTCCTCCATGAGGACATCACCGAGCTGGTGGATGTTAGAGACCTTGTGCTCCTCCACCTTCTGTTTGAGGATGTCCCAGAGATGATCAATAGGGTTAAGGTCTGGAGACATGCTTGTCCAGTCCAACCCCTTTACCCTTCTTCAGCAAGGCAGTGTTCATCTCGGAGGTGTGTTTGGGGTCGTTATCATGTTGGAGTACTGCCCCGTGGCCCAGGCTCTGAAGAGAGGGGATCAGTTATTAACAGTTATAAACACAAAAGTGCGAGTCCTTAAAAGTGTGAAATAGAATAAACTAAATAAAAATGTCGACACTTTAGAAACGATCCAAATGATCCACTCTTGTGACACCTACTTACAATAAATAGTTAAAGATAATAAAGATAGAAGATAATAAAGAAGGTTTTCATTTAATTTGCAGATTCTACACATTTCTGTAAGTGATGTTTTATTTCATGTCACATTCAGCTTTTGTGTTAAATGTAATATTTTCTGTTTCAGTGTGTGTTCTATTTCAGATTAACTTATATTTATTTCTAACTTAGAATTTTAGAAACGCTTTTATGAAGATATTTTTCTTTATTATTCAGCAGTGTTATATACAGCAGATATTTTTTTACATATTTGAATATTTTTATATAATTTGTACCAGAAGGGGGCAGCAAAGTACAGATAAAAAAACCCACTCGAGCGCGTTATTTTGTGTGTGTGAGTGTGTGTATGAGGGTATGTGTGTGTGTGCGTGTGTGTGAGTGTGTGTATGAGGGTGTGTGTGCGAGTGTGTGTGTGCGTTTGTGTGAGTGTGTGTATGAGGGTGTGTGCGTGTTTGAGCTTTTATATAGAGTAGTTTATATAAAATTGCATCACTACTGAAAAGAACTAATTGCTTTTAGATTAAATTATGAAAAGGATTTTTGCACAATTGTATAAATGATTAAGGTATGAGGTGAAACTTTTGTGGAAGAGAAATGGTAAAAAAAGAAAGTGTGATAAACAGAGGGAGCGAACGAGAGAGAGAAGAGAGATGCATGGTGGGTAAAAAGGGGACAGCAGAAGGATAATCTGTTTATAGAGTGTAAGTGAGCTTGTTAACGTGGCTATTTATGTCCCTCTGTCCAGAGTAGAGACAAATGGATATTCCTCTAAAAACAATTAACACACACACACACACACACACACACACACACACACACACACACACACACACACACACCTGAAAGATGGTGAAATTCAGCTGGGATACACTGCATTTTCATTTTAATGTGTGTTTTTAAAACTCTGTTTTTCTGCTTTAGGCCTGGTGTTTGTTTCAAATCTCACGCAACATGATGTAAAATATTAAACATGTTTACATTACTGTAACTCAACTCACACGACTCACACGACTCACACAACTCACACTACTGTATTAAAATGTCTGCAGGGGAAGAAATGATGTGAAAAATACTCTGAGAAATGAAAGCAGCCGAACTCGCAGGCTCTGGCTTTGTGGGTGTGGTGTAATATTTTAAAATTATTCTAATGAGCTGCATGATTTACAGAGTTAGTCTGAAACTATCACAATCACACAATCACACAATCACACAATCACATAATCACACAAACACACAATCACAACTCACAACTCACCAACTCTGATCTCTCTCTTTCTGTGTATTTCTGTTTCTCTGTCACCTCCCCATCCTTCTCTCTGTCTGTCTCTCTCTCTCTGCCTCTCTTTCTCCGTCTCTGTCTCTCTCTCTCTCTCTCTCTCTCTGTCTCTCTCTCTGTCGCTCTGTCTCTCTCTCTGTCGCTCTGTCTCTCTCTCTCTCTCTCTGTCTCTCTCTCTGTCTCTCTCTCTCTGTCGCTCTGTCTCTCTCTCTGTCTCTCTCTCTCTGTTGCTCTGTCTCTCTCTCTCTCTCTTTCCCTCTCTCTCTCTTGCTCTCTCTCTCTCTCTCTCTCTCTCTCTCTCTCTCTCTCTCTCTCTCTCTCTCTCTCTCTCTCGCCCCTTCAGCAGAAAGATAAAATGCATAATGAAGGATGAAAGGAGGAGGTGATGTGTGTCTCTGACTGCATAATGTATGATTAAGAGGAATGGAAGTGTGTGTGTGTGTATGTGTGTGTGTGTGTGTGTGTGTGTGTGTGTGTGTGTGTGCAGTGTTATCATTTCATCACCTATTGAACACTCCAATAAGTTTGTGTCTGAAACACTCTGAGGTGCAGTTTATAATTAAAACTAATAAACTCCTAACTCACTCTGGCGGTGATCCTTTACTCTATATGCAGAATCACACACACACACACACACACACACACACACACACACACACACACACACACACACACACAGAGGGAATCAATCACCCAAGTGATTTATATAAAAGTGATGAGACTAAAATAAATAAAACATTCACAAAACTGGAGAAAAAAATGTTAGAGCTGTGACTGAAAAAACACTCAACAACACAATCAACACCAGCCTGTGACACTAATGTGACATTAATGTGACACTAATGTGACACCTGCGACAATAATCAGGACCAGTTTCAGATAAACGATAGATTATTGTTTGATAAGTGATGAAGGAGAATCGGCTCGTGGTTGAGCTCAGTGTTTTACAGCGTTTTTATAGAAAGAGCTTTTAGTATCAGACAGAAAGGTGAGCAAATGAAGTCAAGGCTCCTGAGTCGATGGAGAGAGGGAGAGAGAGAGAGAGAGAGAGAGAGAGAGAGAGAGACGTATATGGATTTAATGGATTTATGCGCTGCTATATAGAATATGAAAGCCGGCGGTTCTCGCCACTGCCAGCTCGGCAGAAAAAAGCCCCAATCCGTCTCTCGCTTTATTACGAGGTGGATTCGCCCGGCAACTTCAATTAGGGCTGTAAAAAAGAAGGAAGTGAAGAAAGGCAGAAAAAAACCGAGCAAATAAAAAAAGAACAAAATAGAGGATATCTTGTTACAGACAGACCTATTGGAGCAATCGCTCTTTTTTAGAGGAGTTTAATGGCGTTAATTGCAGTGGAGCAGGTTAAATCACAGAGGCCTCCAGGTGATTCCGATATTTAAGGCTTTAATATGTTTCACCGTTTAGAGAATAATCACCAAATTTAGCTGAAGGATCGTATAAATCTGAGCCAGAGACAAAGTGCCAAGTGTACGAGGTTAATGCTGTATTTCTGAGGATATTTAAAGATGAGGATATTTTGGGTTTGTTGAAGCCACATGAGAGAGTGATGTGATGAAGCTCGGCAGGTTTGTGCTGTAACCTGGTGGGTCGCAGAGCTTCAGTACTGAATGTTAGAAACAGAATTATAGAACTTATAAATCCATCACTTCTCTCATCAGGACCTGAGAGACTACTGAAGGTGGAATATCTGTTATTTATTTCAACCAGATAAAGATAATAATCATCATTTAAGTGTTAATATATCTGATGGCCAAATAGACAGAAATATCGTTTGTTTCTAATTAGTAACGTAGCATGAATATATTCAGCATCTTCCTAAGTAGAAATGTAAAATAATTTACAGATAAGAGTGTGATGTATTTATATCTTTATCAGATCATTATTGTTGTAGTGTTTTAACTGGATGCAGGTCTGCTGGGGTCTGGTTTTAAACTGGCACCAAAAATCAGGACCTCATCAGCACCAGACAAATGAAATGACACTCGGTCTGTGGTGTTTAATCAGTGTTTGTCTGAGGTGTTCGGTTTATATTTCAGTGAGTCAAAAATAAAACAGGCAAAAAATTTAAAGGAGGATTTATTAAGACAGATAAAAAATAAGAAGATGGAGAAAAAAAAAATCAGGAACAAAGAAAAAAGAAAAGGAGCCTGTTGATGGATGGAGAGGGTGTTTCAGACGAGATGGTGTTAATTGAGGGTTTGATGGAAAGACAGATCTGTGGAGCAGCTGATTCTCCTGAACTGCAATTTAAAAAAGAAAATAACCTGCAGCCTGACTTTCAGGTCCTGTGTCTGTGTTTTGTCCAAAAGCTAATTAGGAGGAAGATCTCCATCGAGCAGGACAATTAAAGTAGGAAAAAAAAAAACAAAAAAAAAAACACTGTGGTGTTTACTGTGGTGTTTACTGTGGTGTTTACTGTAGTGTTCACTGTGGTGTTTACTGTAGTGTTTACTGTAGTGTTCACTGTGGTGTTTACTGTAGTGTTTACTGTGGTGTTTACTGTGGTGTTTACTGTAGCGTTTAATGTGGTGTTTACTGTGGTGTTTGCTGCGGTGTTTACTGTAGTGTTTACTGTGGTGTTTACTGTAGTGCTTACTGTGGTGTTTACTGTAGTGTTTACTGTAGTGTTCACTGTGGTGTTTACTGTAGCGTTTAATGTGGTGTTTACTGTGGTGTTTACTGTAGTGTTTACTGTGGTGTTTACTGTAGTGTTTACTGTAGTGTTTACTGTAGTGTTCACTGTGGTGTTTACTGTGGTGTTTACTGTGGTGTTTACTGCAGTATTTGCTGTGGTGTTTACTGTGGTGTTTACTGCAGCATTCACTGTGGTGTTTACTGTGGTATTTACTGCAGTGTTTACTGTGGTGTTTACTGTAGTGTTTACTGTAGTGTTCACTGTTGTGTTTACTGTAGCGTTTAATGTGGTGTTTACTGTGGTGTTTACTGTGGTGTTTACTGTGGTGTTTACTGTGGTGTTTACTGCAGTATTTGCTGTGGTGTTTACTGTGGTGTTTACTGCAGCGTTCACTGTGGTGTTTACTGTGGTATTTACTGCGGTGTTTACTGTGGTGTTTACTGTAGTGTTTACTGTAGTGTTCACTGTGGTGTTTACTGTAGCGTTTAATGTGGTGTTTACTGTGGTGTTTGCTGTGGTGTTCACTGTGGTGTTTACTGTAGTGTTCACTGTGGTGTTTACTGTAGCGTTTAATGTGGTGTTTACTGTGGTGTTTGCTGTGGTGTTTACTGTGGTGTTTACTGTGGTGTTTACTGTGGTGTTTGCTGTGGTGTTTACTGTAGTGTTTACTGTGGTGTTTACTGTAGTGTTTACTGTGGTGTTTACTGTGGTGTTTACTGTGGTGTTGATGAGGCAGATTCTGAAGAGTAAATTTTTATAAAGAAATTCACCTCCTAATGTTTACTGTCATATAGTTTAACCTATAATGTTGACAAAAGAAAAAGGATAACAAACAAATAAATAAACAAATAAATAAATAAACAAACAAACAAATAAATAAATAAAGGCGTTGCAGGAGACTTGTGAGTCATATAAAAGTTATAAAATTTGCTCTTATTAGTTTATGATATTGAAGTGTGTTTGAAATTCAAGTTTAAACATAAAAAATATATTTTATTACATTTATTTCATGAAGATTTATTTAAGTTTTATCATAATTAAGGTATCAATAATTATGGAGTGTACCATTATATTAAAATCAAAATATTTAAATGTGTGTATGAGCTTTTGTATGTATAAGTGTGTGTAAACTCCACATATGTGTATCCCTATGGTGTGTGAGTGTGTGTGTGTGTATGTGTGTGTGTGTGTGTGTATGTGTGTGTGTGTGTTTAAAGCAGTAAAAGTGTTTTACTGTTTGTTCATTTATCTCATCCTGTAGGGACCCATATGATTTTGCTTCTGCAATATTCAAGTGTGTGTTTGTGTGTGTCTGTCCGTGTGTGTGTGTGTATTTGTGTGTGTGTGTGTGTGTCTGTTTTTGTGTATGTTTGTGTGTCTGTCTGTGTTTGTGTGTGTGTGTGTGTGTGTGTGTGTGTGTGTGTGTGTGTGTGTGTCTAACAGCGTCTCTAAGATGCTCCATCTCTCATAAATTTCTTGCCATCTTTCTGACCTCTGTTCTTCTTTTCCCAGCAGTCATTAATTACACATTTAGCTGAGGTCCATTTGTGTGTGTGTGTGTGTGTGTGTGTGTGTGTGTGTGCATGTGCAGCACTCTCATTACACAACCCACAGGAGAGGAAAGAAAAACAAAGATAAAAGAAGAGAAAGTGAGAGAGGGAGAGAGAGAGAGAGAGAGAGAGAGAGAGAGAGAGAGAGAGACAGATTGAACTTGTCTTTGGGCACTACATCAGAAGACACTTTAATAGCAGTAATGTAAAAGCTCTTACAGAGTGATATTCCCCTCCACACACACACACACACACACACACACTCACACACACTCACACACACACAGACATACACTCTCACACACAAACACACTCACACACACAGACACACACATGCACACACTCAGGCACATTGCACTAAATAATGCGTCTCCTCTTTACACACTGAACACAGATGTGGTTTATGATGCTGTTTTTATGTGCACACACACACACACCACACACACACACAAACACGCACATAATGTAATTACAGAACAACCTCGTATGCAAATGAAACAAAACAACCAATTAGTTATTCATCATTCTGTAACTGATCCAATTAGTTTAAGAAGAGACGACTTCAGAAGCCGAGCTGATTTAAAGCTAACGATCCTCTCAGGGTTTATTACAAACCAATACATACTAATGTGAACAAAAGTCTCTCTAAAAACTCCACACACACACACACACACACACACACACACACACACACACACACACACACACTTGTTTCAATACACTCTTTACAGCTGTAGGAGATCTTCAGTCCATCTAAGAGAACTCTTGCACTCCTTTGTGTTCCTCAGTAGAAGACGTCCAAGGAGATTCATCTTTAGGGAGATACAATTCCTTAGTAATTCAATTACATTTTTAATTTACTCCTCCTTAACTAAAAAAAGTTCTTTAAAGGTTCTTACTTTCAAAAACCTGGAATCCTTTCGGACTGGAAAACAACCGCAGGATCCTTAAAGCTTTAACATCTTCTAAAAAGTGCAGGATCAACATCTTCTTCTTCTTAATTATAGCGATATTCTTAAAGTAACATAAGTAAAGTAAAATCTAATCTATATGTAGAATAATTACCTCCTAATGTTGATTATTTTCCCTCAGTAGCATGTCCCCGAGTGTTTCTTATAGCACAGAACAATTACAATTTATATTAATTAAAGTATTTTTTAGCTGTTCATTATTGTAGCACTGTACATGTTCCTGAATGTAAACTGTCAGCGCTGCTGTTAGAGAATATTAACATAAAACTTGAACAAAACTCTGTTTAAATCCTCAGAGATATCATTCAGCTAAGATTCTCTTGACCTGTAAACTTTCCATGATGGAGTGATGTATATCTGCTTGTGTGTGTGTGTGTGTGTGTCAGAGAGCAGAGTGTTCATTAATCTAATCAGCAGTTTCACATTCAGGCCCGAGGCTTCTGTCCCTAATGGATGGTTGGAGTGTGTGTGAATCCGGTCCTCTTTAGGGAGGATGTGCCTCCCTCGCTAATTAGGTTTTCAGGATCACGTTAGCAAGAGAGGCATCTGGTCAAAGAGGACTATCATTGAGCTACACATACTTATCCACACACACACACACACACACACACACACACACTAATTTACACCATCTGAAGGATCTGAAAAGCATCACAGAGTCTCAGATGCTGAGGGATTTATATGTTTATTCCAATTAATTTTTTACTTGACTAGAAATGTTCACTGTGGAGCTTAAACATAAAGGTTCATTATTTCATTATTCTTTGTGTAAAAGTGGACGACTGAGACGACTCAGGACAAAAGTCAGTGAGTGTGTGTATATGAGTGTGTGTGTGAGTGTGCGTGTGTGTGTGTGCGAGTGTGCGTGTGTGTGTATGTGAAGGTGTCTGTATGTGTGAGTGTGTGTGTGTGAGAGTGCGTGTGTGTGAGTGTGCGTGTGTGTGTGTATGTGAAGGTGTGTGTATGTGTGAGTGTGTGTGTGTTTGAGATCAAATGGCTGATAAGACCTTACACCTCTTGGCATTCTACTCTCCATCTCTCTGACTGAGTTATTAAAATCAGCTGAACCCATTATGCAGGTTAATTAGTACAAATACATTAAAACTCCCAGAATTTCCTGCTCTGACCTCCAAAGTGCTGCTAAAACATGTGCACTCTCAAAACATCACACATTTATTATTATTATTATTATTATTATTATTATTATTATTATTATTATTATTATTAGTATTAGTATTATTATAAGCCACAGTGTAGTATATTTGTTGTGTAGTGTAGTTGTATATTTGTTGTGTATACATAGTATAGTATACTATACATAGTACTATACATACTGTAGTACTATACATAGTATAGTGAATCTGTTGCGTATCTGTAGTGTATCTGTAGTGTAATTGTTGTATATTTGTTGTGTATCTGTTGTGTAGCTGTAGTGTAGCACATCTGTAGTGTAGTTGTAGTGTATCTGTAATGTAGTTTAGTGTATCTGTAGTGTAGTTGTATATTTGTTGTGTATTTGTTGTGTAGTGTAGTTGTAGCTGTAGTGTAGCACATCTGTAGTGTAGCTTTAGTGTATCTGTAATGTAGTTGTAGTGTATCTGTTTCTGTAGTGTAGTTGTATATTTGTTGTGTATACATAGTATAGTTGTAGTGAATCTGTAGTGTATCTGTAGTGTATCTGTAGTGTAGTTGTTGTATATTTGTTGTGTATCTGTTGTGTAGCTGTAGTGTAGCACATCTGTAGTGTAGTTGTAGTGTATCTGTAATGTAGTTTAGTGTATCTGTAGTGTAGTTGTTGTATATTTGTTGTGTATTTGTTGTGTAGTGTAGATGTAGCTGTAGTGTAGCACATCTGTAGTGTAGTTGTAGTGTAGCTGTTGTATATTTGTTGTGTATTTGTTGTGTAGTGTAGTTGTAGCTGTAGTGTAGCACATCTGCAGTGTAGTTGTAGTGTATCTGTAGTGTAGTTGTAGTGTATCTGTAATGTAGTTGTAGTGTATCTGTTTCTGTAGTGTAGTTGTATATTTGTTGTGTATACATAGTATAGTTGTAGTGAATCTGTAGTGTATCTGTAGTGTATCTGTAGTGTAGTTGTTGTATATTTGTTGTGTATCTGTTGTGTAGCTGTAGTGTAGCACATCTGTAGTGTAGTTGTAGTGTATCTGTAATGTAGTTGTAGTGTATCTGTAGTGTATCTGTAATGTAGTTTAGTGAATCTGTAGTGTAGTTGTTGTATATTTGTTGTGTATTTGTTGTGTAGTGTAGTTGTAGCTGTAGTGTAGCACATCTGCAGTGTAGTTGTAGTGTATCTGTAGTGTAGTTGTAGTGTATCTGTAGTGTAGTTGTTGTATATTTGTTGTGTATCTGTATTGTAGTTTTAGTGTAGCTGTTGTATATTTGTTGTGTATTGTAATGTTTTGTGTCTCAGATCTTTATATAGTTTTTCTCTCTTATTAATTGCCTTGTGAGTTTTTGAGTCTTGTGTTATTTTCATCACTAGCTCCTAGCCTCACTTTAACTCCCCAGGGTCCTAACTCCTGCCATCTCATATGTGATTCTGTATCACTGTGAATTTTATCCCTTCTTTTATTCATGAACACATCTGCATTGAGTTTCATTTTGTGTGTTTCATGCACGAAGAGATTTCACTGGAGATTTACATGCAGCAGAGACCCTGAAGATGAAAGATGACTAGAAAAGAAATAAAAGACAGAAATAAATGACCTTTACAGAAATGAAAGGTAATAAATAAATCCACTTTATACTAAATATAAAAGTGTGTACCAGATTGTGATGTGCTGATGTATCAGTATACCGTGATGATGCAGTGATCTGAATACTAATTAGAAAAAAGAAAATCAGCAGAAAAAACAAACAGTGTTTCAGTGCCTCGGGCCGCCTTCAGAAATGATATGAAACTTTAAAAGTGCTCTCTTTATTCTGATCCTCATCACCAACAAATCACTATTCTACATTATTAAACAGCTGCTGATTCTAGAAGCTCCGCCATTTCTGTCCTTTTACACACAGCTCTGTATTTCACTTCATCATTCTGACCCATCTGAGCCAAAGGAGTCTGAACCATCCCTCGTTTCTGCTTTAGTGAAAAGAATAAGAAAAAGGTTCTCTGCCTGTATGTTAAAGAAGTTTAATGAAGGATGCTTAAGTGCAGACGTGTGTGAGATGCAGTGGGACAGAAGTGTGAGACAAGTCTTACCTCCTGAATGTAAATATTTTATGCAGATTTAGTGCAGGATAATTGGCAGGAAGTGTTAGAGGACTCATCTCCATGTGCCTGGAGCCATCTGGAGTGAAAAGCCTCAGGAGAGAATGAACGATCCCTGGCTTTTTTCTGCTTACTGGTGTCCCAGTGTGATTCTGCACTTCCTCCACAAGGCTGAACGCTGTGAGGCGACAGACGCAGGCACGGCATGTCACTGCACTCACACAGCCTCTGATTCATTATTATTAAAACTAAATTAGGAATTATTCTAATTATAAACAAAAGATGTGTATAAAGAGTGAAAGAAGAGCACAGAAATAAGTGAGGAGACAGTTTGGGACATGCCCACGGTGGACCTGTGATGGTGTGTGATGGTGTGTTTTTGTGGCCTTTATAAATAGTCACGCTGAAGCAGCAGAGGCATCTGGAGGTACAAACTGACCCCAGAGCAATTAACGCCTGAGTCCAAACAGATGTGGAGAGAATCTCAGAGGAAGAGAGAGAGAGAGAGTAATGTGACATAAAACTCCCCAAACTGA
>NC_083472.1:25588968-25593968 GCF_030014155.1 Tachysurus vachellii
TACAGACAGACAGACAGACAGACAGGTTACGGGTATACAGACAGACAGACAGACAGACAGACAGACAGGTGATGGCTAGACAGACAGACAGACAGAGAGACAGACAGAGAGGTTACGGGTATACAGACAGTCAGACAGACAGACAGACAGGTGATGGCTAGACAGACAGTCAGACAGACAGACAGACAGACAGGTGATGGCTATACAGACAGACAGACAGACTGACAGACAGAGAGGTGATGGCTATACAGACAGACAGACAGACTCACAGACAGACAGGTGATGGCTATACAGACAGTCAGGTGACCCAATGAAAGGTTATTTAAGGTCACAGGAACGCTGTATTTTTGAGAAGAAAGTAAAGAATAAAGTTTGAATTGAGAGCACGGCGGCTGGACGAGAACGTGGAGGCGTTTAATTCAATCTGTCTGTACTTTCAGTGCACAGCGTCTGCGAGCGGCGGCCATTTTTAGCCACTATTGATTTTGCCTAGTGCTTGAAAGAGTCATTTATTACAAAAGCTTACATTTTTATAAAAATGAGCCACTTTAACTGAGGATGCACATTAATCACAAACTCTTTATGGCATTTCTCGTCCTCTTTCTCTCTCTCCGTCTCTCTCTCTCTTCCTGTCAGACTAAATTATAAAAATAGAAATAACTGCTTTACTTCTTCAGCACAGAAAGCTCACAGGTTCCTTCACCGTTCTGAGCGGCTCAGTGTTCTCCTTTTTCTCCTCATTAAAAACTCGCTGTTATTAAAAGGACAGACAGAGATACAAACTTTTCTTTCTTATACAGTTCTTTTTGTGTGTTTTTGTGGTTTAACACACACACACACACACACACACACACACACACACACCACACACACACACACAGACACACACACACACACACACCACACACACACACACAGACACACACCACACACACACCACACACACACACACACACACACACACACACCACACACACACACACAGACACACACCACACACACACCACACACACACATACACACACACACACACCACACACACACCACACACACACACACACACACACACACACACACACACACACATATACACACACACACAGATACACACTCACCACACACAGACACACACACACACACACACACACACACCACACACACACCACACACATACCACACACATACACACACACACACACACCACACATATTTTTAAGACGATTTCAAAATAAATAATAAAATAGTGCTGCACCATTTGGTTGTGGGAGGTTTGGTTAAAATATTCATGGATTAGATATTTGTGAGTGTAACAGAGAACAGGAGAGAAATCTCATCGCTGGGAGCAAATTTCATTTGTTTTTAATATTTCATAGTTCAAATAAAAGTCTTTATATAACAAGTATTTTTTACATGTCTACAGATACGACGCTGCTTCATCACACACCAGTGTAAAGGCTGTATTCCTCCTCTTCTGCTTTATTGTCCTAATGACAGACAGACAGATATTTAAGTGTATGTTGTGACGTATAGCTGCTTTTCAATATTAGAATATTTGAGGCTATCTGAATAAAAAAAAAAAAAACAACATTGATCTCAAACCATTTTATTTCATTTTATAATATATATTTAATTTTTTGTTATAAAATAGGGATTTCATAATAGGCATTTTTTTTAATTATTAGAAAGTCCATTGACAAGAACTTCACATTTTAGATCATTTATTTATTTATTTATTTATTTACTCTTACAAATGATTGCTACATTTTTCTGTTTCTGTCGTGAGATAAAGAGGTCATGACAAGCATCTCTTCACACCATGATGTTTGTATCAGAGTCATGGTGTGAAGGCCTGGACCCAGAGAACTTCTCCTGTATCTGTACAGTATCTTCTGACGTCACTGAGCGTAAAGTTTTTTCCTCCTGCACTGCGCTGTTATTATCGCTACAGCAGAACATCCTGTTTATGGAGCTTTATTTGTACAGAATGTGGTTTTACGGCTATAATTTTACAAGAGCTGTGTTATTGTTCTGATAACTGATGGATTAAAAGCAGTTTTTTTTCCAGTAGACTCCAGCTTTTGGACCTGAATGTACACGCTTCCTTCCAGAATGACACTCAGTCCTGATGAAAACGTCCTCGCGTCTGTCTTTTAGTTTTTCTCTCATCACGTCTCTGAAGCCGAGCGTGAAATGGGTTTACAGAGAGATTGAATGATGTAATACGACCATGAGGCTGAGAAACCCACCACACTTTTCTTCTCGGTTTAGAGACGAATAATAAGCTGGATTTATCTTAGATTTTGTAAGAAAATATCTATTAAACTATCGCTAGTTTTACTGTAAGATTAATAGGATTAATATGAAGGGTTCTGTCTGTACAGAATGTGACTTTATATGATTTAATTTATTACCGTTGTGATTTTAAAATGTAACGCACCACATAATGCACTTAATGTACTGAAATATTAGTACGTGATGAACCGCTGTAAGAATCAGATGTGATCAGAAGGTGAAGTTATTGAGGTGTAATGTTCAGCATTTGGAGCTCTCTCTTTTACTGAAAGCTTTTCTTCAGGCCAAATGAATCCTGCTACACTTGAACATACACAAGATGAGAAAAGATATCAACACTTCTCCTCAGTGTGGTGCAGTACCAGCGTTACACACTGGAGGCAGTATAGAGACACAACTCAGTACACAACCCAGCATTGATGATCTTATTGAGCTCTGATACTGACCTTGATTCCTCTTACACTTAGGATTGAATTTTAAATCCATCTCATGTCTCTTACAAACCCAGCGAAAGCTTGTTTTTGTACAATCACAATGCTGAGGAACGTTTAAAAGAGAAACAGAGCTTGAGTTCAATGTGCTGATCTCTAGAGTTCAACTGATGGATGCTGCTTATAATTCTCTGGATGTGGAATTGTTCACGGTCATATATTCTTTTTGTGATTTATTTGTTAATTTGCAGAATGTTTTGTAAAATATTTGACTGTAATTGTGTCTTATAAGAATAGTCAGAATATTCAGATCTGCAGAAAAAGCTGGTGCTTTAGGGGAAAATAAATACATGTCAAAGACCTTGATATTCAGAGTTAAGCAAAGACCATGCACTCTCTCACACACACACACACTGACAAACACACACACACACACACACACACTGCAGTTCAGAGCATTTGTGCGTGCGTGTTTGTCAGTGTGTGCATGTGTGTGTGTGTGTGTTTGTCTGTGTGTGTTTGTGTTTGTCTGTGTGTGTTTGTGTTTGTCTGTGTGTGTGTGTGTTTGTCTGCGTGTGTTTGTCTGTGTGTGTGCGCGCCTGTGTGTGTGTGCACGCCTGTGTGTGTGTGTGTCTGCATGCAGCTCGAGGTGAACATCTCAGTTCTGAGAATCTGAGAAGTTTGCTGGAACAGAAAGGTCAGCTTCTCGCCTGAAGCAAATCATCAGCCGATGCTGAAAAGGTCACAAAGTGTTTCTGTTCACATCACCTTCAGAGATGAGAGAACTATAGCATATACAGCACCACCTCTTCACACACACACACACACACACACACACACACACACACCTTACTCTCATTTATTTAAAACTAAAATCATTTATTTCACTATTTAATGTGTGTGTTTTTTATCCAGGTGAAATCTCTCAGCAGGTTTGAGCAGCACTTGAACTTCTGCTCTCTCGTGTAACGTCCTAAAGGATTTTCTTCTTTTGG
The DNA here is from genome assembly GCF_030014155.1 of Tachysurus vachellii. Classification (NCBI taxonomy): domain Eukaryota; kingdom Metazoa; phylum Chordata; class Actinopteri; order Siluriformes; family Bagridae; genus Tachysurus; species Tachysurus vachellii. The sequence goes on from NC_083472.1 coordinate 25,592,687, forward strand.
TTTATACTCTGGAGGAACCTTTAAAAGATTCTGTCTAGAATCTCATGACTGAAGGTTTCCCCTTTTAGAAACTGCTCCAAGTGAAAGACCTTTAAAACATCCTGATCTACTGAGCACCAGAGAACTGGGTGTAAAAACTCACAGCACGATGACGCAGACGTGAACATTTGGGTTTTTAAAGTTTTGTAAACAACAAGTGTGTATAAGCTCTGAACTGATGAATTATGGATTCTGATTGTTCAGAAGTTTTTTTCTGTAATGAAATATTAATATTAATTACATGTTCTATAATATGTTATTGTTTCCATAGTAACAGCTCCATCACAGGGACATGTGCATCACACACTCCATTGATAAAAAAAAAAACACTTTAAATAGTCTGTGTGGTGAAGGAGTCTCCAGTATGAGGAGATGAGTGTGTCTGTGTGTGTGTGTGTGTGTGTGTGTGTGTGTGTGTCTGTGTGTACGTGTGTGTGTGTGTGTGTGTGTGTGTGTGTGTGTGTGTGTGTGTCTGTGTGTACGTGTGTGTGTGTGTGTGTGTGTGTGAATGATGTGATGAAGGAGTCTCCAGTGTGAGTAGATGTGTGTGTCTGTGTGTACGTGTACGTGTGTGTATGTGTGCGTGTGTGTGTGTACGTGTGTGTGTGTGTGTGTGTGTGTGTGTGTGTATGATGTGGTGAAGGAGACTCCAGTGTGAGTAGATGTGTGTGTCTGTGTGTACGTGTGCATGTGTTTGTGTTTTGTGTGTGTGGGTGTGTGTGTGTATGTGTGTGTGTGAATGATGTGGTGAAGGAGTCTCCAGTCTGAGGAGATGTGTGTGTCTGTGTGTATGTGTGCGTGTGTGTGTGTGTGCGTGTGTGTGTGTGTGTGTATGATGTGGTGAAGGAGACTCCAGTTTGAGGAGATGAGTGTGTCTGTGTGTGTGTGTGTGTGTGTGTGTGTGTGTGTGTGTGTCTGTGTGTACGTGTGTGTGTGTGTGTGTGTGTGTGTGTGTATGATGTGATGAAGGAGTCTCCAGTGTGAGTAGATGTGTGTGTCTGTGTGTACGTGTGCGTGTGTGTGTGCGTGTGTGTGTGTGTGTGTGTGTGTGTATGATGTGGTGAAGGAGACTCCAGTGTGAGGAGATGTGTGTGTCTGTGTGTATGTGTGCGTGTGTGTGTGTGCGTGTGTGTGTGTGTGTGTGTGTGTGTGTGTGTATATGATGTGGTGAAGGAGACTCCAGTGTGAGGAGATTGTGTGTGTGTGTGTGTATATGATGTGGTGAAGGAGACTCCAGTGTGAG